>NC_142681.1:5014781-5194781 GCF_964200805.1 Pocillopora damicornis | reverse complement strand
CCAAATCTGCTTGTTTTCCTAATATGTTTTAACAATAGAATAGTGGGTTGACTTCAGCTTTGCAATTGTTCTGGGTAAACATGATCATGTCTTTAGTGAAGAACTCGAAATTGCTTTTGTTAAGAGATATGATTTTTGTGGACGCTCGACAATAGAGCTCCAAACTTTTATAAGTTTCTACACAGCAACTTTGTTTCTTAAAACAATTTAGCTGTTATGGTTGGTTGCAGATTTAAGATTAATTTTAATGTCTTATCTTTAGACACTCCCTGTCTTTGATGTCAATTTAATTTGCTTGACTCTTTCAGTAACAGAGGGTTGGGAAATAATGACTATAGTAAAATAATCGGTTATCAAGTGCGGTATTTACTGAAGCAAAAAGGGGCACCGAGAGATTCGTGTTTCACAATAAATTCCTGCGGCTTTTCACGGAAACTTGACGGACTAAAAAACAAATTACAATGACGACAAACTCTCAGAAACTGGACATTAATGCGAAAATAACATATCAAGGTGCTTCGAACATCCCACGGGCTAACGCCTGGCGTGGTACATTGGAATAAACTGCTAAGGTTTCAAAACATCCGTCATCATCTTATCCCTTTTTCAAGCAAAACGTAATCGAATGCGGATAATCTGCATCACGGGAATCGGGCTTTTGGTAGACATGCAGTTGTGGCTCATTACTCAACCCAATCATATGCGAGATTAACGTCCGTATTGCTTTAACGATTAGTAACAGTCCTGGCATATAAACAAAGGGCGAAACAAAAGTTCATTGCCATCTGATAGTAAATGTAACAGGAGTTAGCTTTGGTCTCATACGGTAAAAAGAGAGATGAAACGAAATAAGGACCAATTTATTTATCAAATTGTTTTAGGAACGAAATCATCTGTTTCAGGACAGTGAAAAAAAATGCCGCTAAAGACAGGATTTAAAATCACTTGCAGACCCATCAACACTTTTTCAATTAACTCGAAACGTAACTTAAAGTCCAACACGTACTCGAACTTGGATACAAACTCGAGCCTCCCTCAATACCGACATAAACCTGTCTGGTTTCTATTCATTATCGCACTTATATCGTAAATAGATTGCAGTTTGCCATCGTGGCAAAATATACTTTCCAAAGAGCTATGCATTCGTTTGTCTCACGATGTAGTATGTTCTGAAACATTACTCACCTCAATCTTGGAGAACCTCCACTTCGATTTTAAAATAGAGCCAGCTATGTGTAAACTCTGAGTAGACAAGGCTGCACCCACTGAAATGATAGCATGAATTGAAAAAACCTTTAATTTATAGCTACTCAACGGGGCGCCAGCGGGGCGCCAGCATTGTAATAAACAGGCATTGTTAATTCGTTCCCTTAATTCTGCGAAATCCAACACTAGAACAGATCTGCCGATACGTTTCAGCGATGGAATAGTGGTTTGACTTCAGCTTTGCAATTGTTCTGGGTAAAAAAGATCGCGTCTTTAGAGAAGCACTCGAAATTGCTATCATTAAGACATACGATTTTTATAGACGCTCAACAACAGGGCTCCAAAGTTTCTACAGAGTCGCTTTCTTTCCGAGAGCCGTTACTACAGCAACTTTTGCTTCTGCGATCCACATGTGATATATTCTGAAACATTACTCACCTCAATGTTGGAGAGCTTCTATTTCGATTTTAAAATAGAGCCAGCTATGTGTAAACTCTGAACAGACAAGGCCGCACCCATTGAAATAATAGAATGAATTGAGAAACCTTTAATCTATAGCTACCCAGCGGGGCGCCAGCATCGTAAGAAACAGGCAATGTTAATTGGTTCCCTTATTTCCGCGAAATCCAACACTAGAGCAAATTTCCAAATATGTTTTAACAATAGAACAGTGGGTTGACTTCAGCTTTGCAGTTTTTCTCGGTAAACAAGATAACGTCTTTAGAGAAGCGCTAGAAATTGCTTTCATTAAGATATACGATTTTTATAGACGCTCGACAACAGAGTTACAAACCTCTAGAAGTTTCTATAGAGTTGCTTTCTTTCCAAGAAAGCCGTTGTCTCTCAAAACAATAAGCTGATATGGGCGGTTGGACATACAAGATCAATTTCAATGTCTAATCTTTAGACACTTCCTCTCTTTGATGTAAATTTAATTTGTTTGACTCTTTCAGTAACAGAGGGCTCAAATAATGACTGAAGTAAAATATTCCGTTATCAAGTGCGGTATTTACCGAAGCAAAAAGGGGCTCTGAGAGATTCGTGTTTCAGAACAAATTCCTGCGCTTTTTTACGGAAACTTGCCAGACTAAGAACAAATCATCATGACGACAAACTCTTATAAACTGCACAGTAATGCGGTAGTAACGTATCAGGTTGCCTCGAACATCCCACGGGCTAAATCATGCATGATAAGACATAAGGCTCGAAGTGCAAATCAACATCAAATGTCAATTAAGAAACCAGGAAAGATACTTGAAAGGTTAAGGAAAACAGTCATGAAAAGCAAAGGATATGTAGTAGGATTTCTGAAGGAAATTCATTCCAGTAACGGTTAATACATAAATGTATTGCTGTTCTGGGTATGGGCGTTAAGTTTGAATCTGTTTACTGCAGTCTTCGTGCCACTGCTTTGGCGGTTTCGCCAGCACTCTGAGAAACAGGGAATGTTAATTCATTCCCTTGATTCCGCGAAATTTAACACTAGAACAGATCTGCCGATATGTTTCAACGATGGAATAGTGGGTTGACTTCAGCTTTGCAGTTGTTCTGGGTAAACATGATCACGTCTTTAGGGAAGCACTCGAAATTGCTATCATTAAGAGATACGATTTTAATAGACGCTAGACAACAGGGCCCCAAAATTCTAGAAGTTTTTACAGAGTTGCTTTCTTTCCGAGAAAGCCGTTGTCTCTCAAAACAATTAGCAGATATGGACGGTTGGACATTTAAGATCAATTTTAATGTCTAAAGTTAGACACATTCTGTCTTTGATCTAAATTTAATTTGTTTGTCTCTTCCAGTAACAAAGGGCTCGAAAATAATGACTGAAGTAAAATATTCGGTTATCAAGTGCTGTATTTACTGAAGCAAAAAGAGGCTCTGAGAGATTCGTGTTTCACAACAAATTCCTGCGTTTTTTCACGGAAACTTGACGGACTAAGAACAAATTATCACGTTGACAAACCCATAGAAACTGCACAGTAATGCGGTAATAACGTATCAAGGTGCCTCGAACATCATACGAGATTGAAGAATAACGGACCAAAGTTGACTGTTTACACGAATCTTGTATCTTGCAAGCAATCGACCACGAACCTCAATCAACAATTAAAATCGCGATTGCAAAATACATAATCAAAAATAGCGTGTAAAAAAACTTAGCCTTAACGCCGATAACGAGATTAAAATGACAATGAACTAAATACAAATAAACCTATACAAACTACGTTAAAGTACGAAGTTTCGGTAGCGCGCTCATTGTGATAAGTCCAACTGCGCATGCCTATAGGTTTAAACGCATGAAATTTGAAAAACATGAAAAGAGCCGTCTTCACAAAACTGAAAAGATGCTAGACGTGACCCAGAACATGACACCATTTCACTTTGGATATTAGAAGCGGATAAACATGTTGTCTAGAAGATAAGGACCTAGAGGATTCTTGGAAACCAAGAAATTTCCACGAAATGTTGTACGGCAATACAACAAAATATCTGTTTGCATACTTTCACCCAATGCTGGAAAACTAAACTGAGGAAAACAAAGTTACAAAGGCACTTACATATTGGTCCCGCTTGTACCAAAGATTTAAGAAGCGAATGGACGAGAGTTCTCGTCAAGGTTCTCATTTCAGTCTTCCAAACTATCCCACGATAAAGTTCGCATTTGTTTGTCTGTCATTAATAGTGGAAATAAAACATGTATCATGGAACAGTGAATAGTGTTTCTGGTTTTGCTTTAGTTTTACGGGATTATCTCCACAAATCTGATTTTCTTTATTTCCTTATTTTCGTTCATACCCGAGAATTCACGAAAACAGCTTGCGCAAAATATCCTATTACCCCCTTGAACTATACCTTCTCATCAAAAACACGATGTATTCGTTGATAGAATCTTTATTCACACGTTTAATTATTGTTGCTACCGGTGATTTGTAATTATATTTATCCATCACCATTAGGCATATTTCAAATAGTTCTTCAGCACGTCAGTCGAAATTTAACAGCAAAAGAGCAAAGAATATGTCATTCTTTTCAGTAGAAAAAAACTTAAATGCTTTTACCTTTAAAAGATATGATAGCTCTTTTGTAACATTTCTGAAAATACTTAATTTTCCAACGCCAAAAATCACACGGTAAAAGTGGTGATTCAAATTCAAGATTCCTCGCGTAATATTTTGAGATTAAAGAAAAGTAATCTGCAAAAGTTCGTGGAGAGGAGGACATACTCATGTTGGAGAAATAATATCGCAGACATGAGTTTGAAATTCGCTAAACATCCTCCTCAGATACATTTAAGCAACCTAGTAAGTTTGACAGAAAGCTTGGCTGTGAAAGTGACAACCGACAAAGACAAGTACAAATCTTTGGAACATTTCTACTTGAACGCAGTCAAACAAATTTGTATAACGAGTAACTGATAGTGCTCAAAGGAATTTTTCTTTTTGGCTCGAGTCTACACTATGTATAAGAACAATTAAAAAATCGAGTCTCTTCGGTTACGTTTCTTCAATTACCCTCAAAATTATTACCATGAAATAAAGTAAAGTGGCCGGTTGAGTTATGATACGAACAAATAATTCTGAATGAAATCAAAACAAATCTTGCGTTAGTAAATTTTGAATAATAAAACTCTCGTTGGGCAGTAAGTGCTCGAGATATTCCATTGATTATCAGAGTTCTAAATCGTCAGTACTCGATCAGATACACTTTGCTGTTCTTTTCATGCATGCTTCTAATCTTCACTGAATTATTCCAAAATACTACAAAAAAGCACTCTCCTTAAGCAGCGCTGCTTGAAATTCACTATGCAGCATAACTTTGGGAGAGGTGGATTTATTGTTATGAGTCTAAAGAAGTAACATACCGATTTTCAAGTCAGAGATAATGTGAAGTCAGTTGTTCAGTGAAGGACTCAGTTAAAGTTCCTCGTCGATTCATTCTTCATTCAGGATGAAAAGAGCGTCCATTCCTTTCAGCGAGGGTACTTATCCTTTGGAAATTTCTCAGAATGACGGTCTAGAACTTCCCGGATCTGATACCTGTTGCCTAGGTCTTCAACAGTCATTCCGAGTGTGTAACACATTTCTAGTCCATTTTGCATTGCCTCTATCATCTCTTCTTCTTTTTTTTCTTTGTAAAACACAAGGGCCTTCTCTGTCTTCACCATTACTTTCCACCTATGATCGTTCTCCAGTTCTCTCTCGGCAACACGTTCTGCTTTTTCCAAAAACATTCTTGCTTCCTCGTAGTTACCATTGCTACTGTGGCAGGATCCACAGTTTTTCAGAGTTAGAATGGTCTCCTTGTGGCCATCCCTGCCCAGATGTTCTAACATTTCCAGAGACTTTTCGTAATATGAAAGAACAGCATCAAAACCTCGTTCACCCTTTGGTAACTTTCTCTTGGCAAAGAAGAGGAAGTCGGCGATATCTTTAAAGCACTGAGCAGTCATAATGTGTTCACCGAGACACTTCTTGGAGAGGTCCAAAGCTTGATTGAGCTGTTCTTCAGCACGCTCGTATTCATTTCGGCGCTTGGAATTTCTTCCAGCAAACAAAAATGTTGCCGCCCGTTCAGGATGATTAGAGAGTTTTTGCTCGCAGATTTTTAGTGCTCTCTCGTACACCTCCTTAGGCTTGTCGGGTATTTTTTTCTCGGAGATAAGACGAGCATGACTGTGGAGATATATCACTTCTGACAAAGGGCTCTCGTCGAATTTGGTTTTGTTTTCTAAATACAGGTTCTCTGCCTCCTTCATGCAATCCTCGTATTCTTCTCCCTCTCCTACTTTTCTCATTTCATGTCCAAGAAGACAATACAGTTCCACTTTGTGCACAGGATGAGTATCTGGATGGACGGTTCCATTTAGCTTTTTTAAGAACTCGGTGTAAAATCTGGGAAGGACACACATCTCAAGGTACATTAGTTTCTGGGGAAGATTGGCAAGAAACTCATCACAGGAGTCCATGACAACAATGTCCTCGTTCTCCCTTCCTTGGGTGTAAACCAGAAGGAAGTGCTCAAAATTTTGTCTATCTTCATCAAAGGCGTCGAAGGACTGTTTGCAAGTGTCTTTGCCCCAAAAGAGATTGGCATTTTTTGCGAGGCGACACATGTAATGAGCGCATGCCACTTTCTCTCCCTCAGCTAACAGGGGAGCTGATGTACCGACATTTTTCGCGAAGGCTTTAATCAGTGAATGCAACTGATACCTTTGGGAACTTGGCTGCTCCACGAGGGACCTGTTTTTCAAGGAACGGAGGATCGAAATAGGCAGCGTTCTAGAGTTCGCACACGCTTCCACAATAGCCTCAGCAGCATCTGAGTCAAATGAACCCGGAAACACAGACATGAGAACGAGAGCATCTTGTTCAGGTTTCTCCAAGAGATCGAATGAAGTCTTTATCGCCTTTTTCACTGAAATCTGGTCATCTTCCAGAACCTCCAAAGGTTTCTCTTTGAGGTTTTTAATAAGCCTTTCTTCTGGGAAATCTAAAAGCAAGGATCCAACAACGCAGAGTGCCAAAGGAACGAAACCACATAGCTCGACTATTTCTTCTGTCTTGCTCAGCTTTTTTAGGGCCTCTTTGTCGTACACGCGAGAGACAAGAATATTTTTTGCCTCTACGGGTAATAACGGATTAAGTCTTACCTCACCAGTTTGCATTTCGGAATCTTTGAAAGTCTTCCTTGTGGTAATAACATAAGTCACTCTTTGCTCTGACAGCATTCTTACGGTACGCAACAAGCTTAGAAACTGTTTAGAGTCGAGGATATCATCTGCATGATCGAGGACAAAGGTTACACAGGTATGAATCTGTTTACTCCAGTTTTTGAGCCATTGCTCTGGATTCTCTGGCAATTTCGTTTGAAGTTCTCCACATGAATGGATCATTTCTGTGGCTACTTCATTTAAACTTGCTCTTGATGAAAGACTGCAGAACAGCACAGCCCTGTTGTTTTCGGTTCTTGCTAATTCGTGAGCTACTGAGATCGCTACAGTTGTCTTCCCAAATCCGGGTCCTCCAGTGATCAAAGCAACGGGAGTTGTACCTTCTTCAATGATCTCTATGACTTGCTGTGTTTCTTTGGATCGACCAAACAGTAGTTTATCGGGTAGCTTATCTGGTAAACAACTGTGAATATCAGACTTTGCGTCGCTCGAACCTTGTTCTTCTAATTTCCTCCATTGTTTGACTTTCTCTTCCAGATGCTGCTGAGTTTTGCGATCGATGGGGTCGGTTTTCAGGGCTTCGATTTTCTTCCTCAGTACACTTCCTTCAAGTGCTTCAATAGCTAAAGATATTTTAGTCCAAATATCCTCGAATTCGCCTTTTGAAATTTCGGTAGAGGCACGGTGAGACAAATCATTTCTATAACACTTGATCCGGACGATGTTGGCTTCAGGACTATCGTCATCGTGCGGAGGCATTTCGTGCCATCCAGTGGAAGGCGCCGTAAGATAACAAATGTTACGGAGCAGTAAATGCAATAGTGTGATGTCGAACACTTCTGCGCTCGGTGGATCACCTGAGGGAGGGAATAACATTTCCCATTCGGTTGAAAATATTACACCTTTCGACTTAAGCCTTTGAAGCTTTGCCTTATTCTTCTTTAAGACGACCTGTAAATTTTCCGGTGGGTAAACAGAATACAAAAATTTGCGCAAAATGGCTGTTCCTCCATCAACAAGCAGTCGCACGAGTCTTAAGCCATTGGTTTTCTCCTCTGATGTATCGTACACAGACGATCCAGTAGACAGATCACAAGAGGCTGCACTCGCCGCCATGTTCTTTCTCGTAAACGTGTCGGAAAGATCTTGTTTTCTGAATTTGTCTAAATGTTTTTACAAAAATCGGTGGACAAGATTGTATCTTTAGGGAAGCATGCTAAATTACTGTCAATAATCAGTACGATTTATAGACAGCTCAAGAACAGGGTGATAATATTCTCAGAAACCGTGAATGATGAATCACTTCCTGTTTTCTGAGAAACTCTTTACGCATGATTTATTTCTCTCATAGCAATTGAGCTAGTACGCATGGGTAGAGTTTCTAGATTATTTGTCTTTCATCTAAGCTGTATACAATTACATACTGTCCATCACACAAGTGCAGCTTTCTTCTCATTTTAGCTTTTATCTCTTTTGTTAACTCAGTGTTCTAACATAATGAATAATTAAAATATTCAGTTATCAAGTGCGATATTTACTGGTTCAAAGTAGCAATTCCTACCTAATGCCGTAAGGATAAGCAGCACGAAAGTATCGGGTTGCCCAGAGTATCGTCTGTCAGCAAGACACGCACGGGATAACTGCGTGCATGATACGACACACGGCATCAAATGCAAACCATTATTAAATTGCTCACCTTGAATCAGGAAAGAAATTTCAGAAACCGTTTTAACGCACCTAAAAGAGAAATTTATGAATGTACTTTAATATATTGATAACAACCACCCAGAGGAACTTCAACACTGCATCAGGGGTTGTAAGACTGTGTGTTAACGCGGGTTATTTTTCGATTACGACAGAGCGGGTTACCTCACCTAACTGGGGTCTCCTACCTCCATCAGTCTTGATTTTTATCGCTGCTTATGCGAGTATCTCTTTACTCCCTTTAAATATATATACTTCCTCAACAAACATACACATTATTTCCCTCCAAATATGTATTTACAGATTTATCGTGGTTTGCAGTTTGCTAAACGTCATCTAGCTGAGGATTGTACAATAATCATGTCAAAAACACTCAGGATCACGGGTAATCGTGTCATGTATGACCGCAGTGCATGATTTCTAAGGATAATCATGTTAAGTTCGCGCGCTTTGTGTTGCCTGCTGTTTGTAAATTTTTACACGTTTAGAAATAAATCCTCAGTTCCGCTTACTGTCGTGACAATTTATTTTTTCGTTCAATGTATAATAAAACAATTATTGGATTCGGTTTTGTGATATCCATAAAATAATCGAGGTCGAAGTAAGGCGGCTTCGGCTGATTATTTTGGATATCCAATAATTGTTTATTGTTTTCCTGGTCATGCCCTTATTTTTCTTCCTTTACCCTTCTGACTTTCAAATGAAGAATGGCCGGGTTAACTGAATTGCAATCACGACTTTCTCAATATCTTGGCTTTCCTACCATGTCCTACTATCTGGTAGGTTACACAAATTGTCGATGCCACTGAAATGTGTGATACTGGACCACTACCACACAAACGGTTCCAGTTACAAATGAAAGCTGCTTTATTTAACCCTTTACACCCTAACATCAGTAGGCATATTCTCCATACTTTTTTCTATACATTTCCCATGACATTGACAAGGAGAATTTGTTTAACAATCAAGATCTTCTTTAGTTGGTGATCATCTCCTTTATTCATGTGGCCTTATGCTCCCCTTATGCTCAGGGGTGATATGGTAAGGAGAAATTAGATGCTGGTCACTCTTAGGGGTGAAAGGATAAACACCTATCCAGCTATTTGACTTATAAGGTTCCTTTTGTTTTTAAGCCCCAGGTTAAGAATTAAGGCAGTCATGTTCGGGGGGGGGGGAAGGGGAAGAACTGACTGTCTGACAGCAGTCAGTATACCTCAACTTCACGAGAAATAAATAGAAAAAATAAACAACCCAGTCCTTTAATTAAAGTAAAAAGAGGCAAGACTGAGGTTATCCGTGTTATTGACTGATCTCTAGAACTTACACCTGCAATTACCGGCAGCAGGTAATTAGCTATACTAAATGAAAGGAAGACAGTTCTCACTCACGCGAAGTAGAAACCGAATGAAAGACTTGAACAGTTCATTTGTACCTGGTTACGGTCTTTGCCTAAAGAGGCACAACCTTGGTTTGACCTCATGAAAAACTACAGGATAATTGTACTGACACACTTTTTAACCCTAACTACGGGAATTCCACCTCATCAGAGTCTCTTGGTAAACCTGTGGATGACGCCTCAGGAATTTCAGGATCTCTCTTTTATTTGCTAACATATCGATTGACTGTTTGAGGCGTTGATTCATGTTCAGAGCTTTCCTCATGATTTTTTCCGCTTTTTCTGCATTTCCAGTGCAGTCATACACAAGGGCCAGGTGTGTTTCAATCATCACTTTCCATTTGTGGTCCTCTTCCAATTCAATATCAGCGACTTCTTTTGATTTGGTCAGAACACTTATTGCTTCTTGAAAATTTCCTTTGTTTTTGCAGCAAACCCCATAGTTTTTCAATGTCAAAATGCTTTCCTTGTGGTCACCAACACCAAGATTTCTCATCAAAGTCAGTGCAGCTCCATAATGCTCAAAGCATTTCTCCATGTCTGTGTTATCCCTCCTGTAGAAAGAAGGTCCAAAGTAGAAGTCTGCGATGGCTTTGTGACACTGAGCTGTCATGGAATGTTCTCCGAGGCGCAGAGTAGACATGTCCATTGCATCCTGAAGATGTTTCCTACTTTTGCTATGCCGACCAATGTACTGCAAAGTAGCTGCAGTCTCTGGATGTTCTTTGAGGTTTTTACGGCACAAAATTAAAGCTATTTCATAGACTTTGGAGACAATTTCCGATCGACTGGGCAGCCTTAGTACCGAAAGAAAATATGCATAGCTATTAAAAAAATATACTTGCGACAAACCGTTTCTTTTGAAAGCTTTGTAATTGGTAAAGTAAACTCCCTTGGCAAGATTCATCAAATAGTTGTACTGTGCTAGTTTGCCCACCTTTCTCTTTTCATGTCCGAGAAGGCACAAAACTTCAACGATGTGAACATGGTGACTTACTGAGTGGAAGTACTTCCAGAGTTTTTTCAAAATTTTTATGTAGAAGTTAGGTAAAAGGCACATTTCTAAATACATACTCTTTTGTGGAAAGTCTTCAAAAAATATACTTGTGGAACACTGAAGAGGATCTACATTACGAATGTAAATTTCCAAGAAATACTCGAAGTTGTGTCTGTCTTTGCTGAATTCCAAAACAGATTCTCTGCATTTATCTTTGCTCCAGTACATATTGGCATTATAAGCAAGTCGACAAATGAAGTGGGCACAGACTTCTTGTTCACCTTGAGCAACAGCCTGTGAATACTTGACGTGACTATCTTTCGATAGAAACATTCTGATAAGCTGATGAATTTCATATCTACGTGAACTTGGCTGCTCCAAGAGAGACCTGTTTCTGAGCGATTGGAGAATCAAAACTGGCTGAATTTCAGTACCCATTACAGCTGTAATTACAGCCTCAGCTGCATCTGAATCGAATGAACCTGGAAATACAGACATGATTGCCAGTGCCTGTCGCTCTGCTTCACTTAAGAGATCGAATGATGCCTTAATGGCCTTTTCAACCGACAAATCGTTGTCCTAAAGAACATCTAGAGGTTTCTTTTCGAAAATTTTGATTAATTTTTCCTCTTTGTAGTCCGAAAGCAAAGATCCAACCATGCAAAGGGCTAAAGGGACAGAACCACATAGTGAGATCATTTTTTCCGTTTGGGAGAGCTCCTCTCTCGTTTCCGTATCGCCAACCTTTGAAAGAAGAACCTTGATTGCCTCATGCAAAGGAAGAGAATTCAATCGAATGGTTTTGATGTTTGAATCACTACTGGGGGCATCCACTATTTTTCTAGACGTAGTAATAAAAGTTAGATTTTGGCTTGACAAGGTCCTCATTTCACGTAAAATGTCAACAAACTGCTTTCGATCATCAGACTCAAGGACACGATCTGCATTGTCTAGTATCAATGTGACTTTCCTAGATTGCTGTTTGCTCCAGTTCAGAAGCCAGTGTTTGGGATGCTCTGGCGGCTGAGAAAGGCCTCTGCTGCAGGTAAGAATCATTTTGGTAAATATGTCGTTTAGTGATGATTGGAATGTTAGTGAGCAATATAACACACTTCGGCTGTTTTCGCGTCTGGCAAGCTCGTGGGCCACTTTGTTGGCCATAGTGGTCTTCCCGAAACCCGGTCCACCAGTTAAGGAAGCGATGGAGACTGTTCCGCTTTGAATAAATTTTACAGCTCGTTGAATTTCATCCGAGCGGCCAAACACATCTTGAACCTCATCTGGAAGACAACTGAGAAGCTCAAAAGACCCACTCACCTCTGAAACGGGCAGTTCATTACTTGAAATTCGCCCAACTTTTAGCTGATGTACTTCGTGCTCTAAGATCTGCACCCTCGGTTCGATGTCAAGTTTCCACTTCTCCACTTCTTCTTCGACTCGTCGCTGTGTACCATGATCGATGTCTTCGGTTTTTTGGCGGTTTATTTCTAGTTGATCGAGTCCTAAGGTTACTAAAGAGTAGGAAATTGTATTCCATTTGTCTTCAAACTCGCCATTAGGAACACCGGTGGAAATGCTATGACACAGGCTGTTTCGCAAGCATTTAATCCGGACGATCTCTGCTTCACGACTGTGATCTGTTTTTGCCGGCATTTCGTGCCATCCTGTGGCAGGTTCAATCAAAGCGGGACAGATTTCACGAAGCAGTAAATGTAGAAGAGTAATATCAAATGTGTTTGAGTCTGGTAGGGCACCCGATGGAGGAAATAGCTTTTCCCACTGGCTATCATATAATTTACGTCTGCTCTTTAAGTTAGCGAGGATCGCCTTGTTGTTGTTTAACATAATTTGCAGTGTTGAAGGCGGATGTATGAAAGACTCTAAAACGTTCCTGAGCGCTTGTGTACCTCCATCAATTAGCAGTCGCGCTAACTTGGTACCGTTAGTTTTTTCCTCCGATGGCCCTAAGATGGACGCCATTTGCTATCGCTGTTGAGACAAGTAACGAGCATAACGTTTGAAAACTTCCATAAAAGCGATCAGACACATCTAGTATTCAAGAAATCTTAGCCTTTATTGTAATATTAAACCTGCATTGCATGGCTTTGTTTTCAGAACAAATGAGAAGTAAGGAATTATGGGAAACAAATCAAACTTATTGTTGACGACAATTGTGGAAAGCAGACATCACGCAATCACCCCCTTTCTTGTGTCAGATGGGGGGGGGGGGGCGGGGAAGGGGCGAGTGGAAAAGGTTTACAGTTTCTCAACATTGAAAATGGTAAAGAAAGTATTGAAAGCGGCAAGTTTTTAAGACGCAAGCGTAATGAAGGTGTGTTTAATGACATTTCCCCTCCCTTTTAGAATCAATCAACTTGGACTTATTTTCCGTGGACCATCTTGCTCGCTCCCAAGCCCTGTGATTTCTTTTCCTTTCGCCTTTTTATTGTTGCAAGTGTGTGAATGGAGTGAGAGAAGAGAAATATTTCTTCATTCCCATCTTATCTTAACCAGATGAGTCTTGTGCAATGGATTGTATCGTTTCAGAAACGCTTGGCTGGGTTTTGATAATGCTTTCAATGTTTCCAAACACTTTCATTTCGACAGATACAATTGCGTTTCCTGATTTGCGACCCAAATAAGTTGAGTATTTTTCGGATCCGTGAGTAACGTTATGATACTGCAAGCTTTTTAATTCTCGGTGTGAATCCCTTTAGCACTCTTTTATTTTACCAGGGTTCGGCCTCGGTAGCCTGTGCCAAGCCTTCCGGTGGAGATGAACGTAAGGGCGTGAGAGAGAAAATCTGTTTTCCCCTCGCTTTTTTTCACGCTTGCCCCTAGAACAGGCCATGGTAACTCTCTGTTACAACTTACGGCTACTGATTCTCAATTGCGAAAAGAAAGTTTCAAAAAACAAAAACAAAATTCGAGGCCGATTCGATATTGCAACTTTTAAACAACTCGCTTTCTTCCCTTCTTTGTTTCTGAAGTAAGTTTGACTTCCAGTAAAGAGCATTTCGTCAATGAGATTTAATCAGCGAATGGCCAACAAAGCGAGTTGTTTAAAAGAATTAGTCACCGTTAGATCTAGCAACGTGTTTCAGTTTCCGAAGTCTGTTTGACTTCCACCTACTATAAGAGTAAAGAGAATTTCGTCTATGAGATTTAATTAGCGCCACCAAAATCATAGTATTAGATGCAAATGTGATGTCTACATTTATCTTTCCACCTCGAGTCAGGCAACGATTGACAAGGCCGTGAATAGATTTTTTTTTCATATCTTCATATCTGACCCTTAGGTCAGAATATCTTTCAAGAGCAACTTGAACCCATTAACAGACGAGAAAAATAAAACGTTAGGTAACGTAATCCGTTTCAAACACGCTAACTGATGATTCAAGCTCAAGAAGGTCACCTTTATAATTCGCTACACATATCAATTTTTTTTTCACAAAGAAATTTTCGTCTGTCTTTTGTTTCTCTGTTTCCTGTCGTACACTCTTTTTAGACAGCTGTCTTGTTTGGTACATTGTGTTCCATGTGTGATTGGTTATGCAAAAATCTGAAGAGACAAGCCGTATAAATGATTTAAATCCTCTTTATTGACACTGGTGAATACACCCTCTCCCAGCTTCCTTGTCTTTCGACAGTTTTCATTTTCCAGAGCAAATATTGTGACACTCTTCCATCCTTCGCTTCCCTTCCGATACAAACCCAGCTTTCTCCTTAAGCGGAAATTTAAATATATATGTTAATTGGGAGATGCCGGTATATTTTCTTTTTCGTACAAAAATATGGAAATTCATTTCATTTGTGATCTTAATTTGTAGTGTACCGGCTAAGAGTGAGAATTTGGATTCGACACTCAAGGATCAATTCGTTTTCTGTTGAAAATTACACAAACTTAAAACAGCGATAATGGTGAAAAAAATAAAAATCAATCCTCAGAATTTAACAAAATTAAATCATAAGAATAATATACAGCCAATTTTTTAAGACAGGAAATTCAGGTTGTATTTTTTAGGCTAAATTATTCCTCCTCTTCTTCCTCGTCAAATGAATCCTTAAACTTGCCAGTTTTCTTTCTGTAATCTCTGCCTTTACCCACAGAAGACCCAGTACTATTAGATTTTTGCTCCGGTTGAACGTTGTGGACGAGAGCTAGAACAGGAATTTTTTGAATCGTTGATTGAGATGAAGCGCTGCTCAGTGAGCGACCGTCCTCTGAAGCGACTGACGCAGTTTCCGGAGTTTTGGTCTTCGTCACCGAGGAAGCCGCGTCCTCAGTTGGTGCTTTGAAATATTGCCCTTTCTTCTGAACCGAAGACGAACTACAGAGTGGTACGATTAGTATGACGCAGAATAATAAAGCTCCTAGCGGTACCAGTGCTGTTCCAACCAGAGTGAAATCGTCCAACAGTGTGTTGAACGAAATGGCAGTTTCATCCACTATCGTTCGAGTACCATCGCTTTTCTCCAAGTAAACAACTGATCTTCGAGGAATCAGGTAGCCGACCAGCATAAATGTAACGCCGATCAGAAGAACAAGAATTGAAATTACGAGCAGAGTCAGCGTCTTTCTGCTGTAAATTGAAGACATCGACGCGCCGCATTTGCACTCATATGGGCAGAGTTGTTGATCACCAGGCGTGTCTCCCGCGAACATATGATGATGTAAATAACGAATGCCAAAGCGAGATTCGTCGCGAGTTGTTTTCCCGCGCGACGATCTCGAGCGCGTCTTTCGAGTCTTTTTCGGCTGTGACATAACTATAGAACCGTGGGACTTTCAAATTATTATACTTTACCAAATCTTAGGCAAATAACTCGTCAAGATGAGACTTCCTCCGGTGATTTTATCAGACAAAATGTATTTGACTTATTCCAGTCATCTTCACGAATGTTCGCCGCTAAAGTAGTTCTTGGAAATTAAGAAAATGTCATTTGAAGCCTTAAGGAAACCAAGAAGAAAAGCTGGCCTGTTGCTGATAATGTTAAAAATAATTCCAGTTTTCTTCACGGGTGTGGATTAATTCCGAACTTGTCTGTGACTCTGTCAGCTGTAAAAGACTAAAAGACCTTCATTTGTAAATTGTGCTTATCATATATCCATGCGCCGAACGTAAACTCGTTCCTCGTCAGTTTAGAGATTTTCATTCACACCTACAAAGGTGTAGAAGGAGGCACAATGCTGTCGCCGGGTTTTTCGTAGTACAGAAAATAGTGGGTCACCTTTCTCTTTTTTTTTCATCTATGTTCGAATGTTTATGCCGCCCTGGCAGTATATCTGAATAGACCATGGAACATGTTAATAGCTTTTGTTAGCAGCGATCAGCTGTTGAGTCGCTAACGCGTCAGTTTTCCTTCTAGTCGCGCGCATTTTTCACACTTCAAAACAAACTTTAACGCATTGTGATTGGATCATAATAATCATATTCTAAATGCAGCCTTAGGATTGGTCGAATATTAGATAAGACTTTCTGCTACATTGTACACGTGGCGGGAAAAAGTCCTCTATTGTTTATGCGCAAATGATAATTAGGAGAAAGAAGATTTGCGTTCGAATATATAGGATTAGCGGAATGAGTATTTCATTTGCTCTGGATAAGAAAGGAAAAGTGTCCCTGGAACGACTTAACGCTCTAGAAGTGCTCATTAAAACCATTTTAGTGAGATTCTTAGCACATTTAAACTGAGAAAGTTTTTGAATTTTAAAAAAAAAATTGAGTAAATAATTGAGAAAATACAATTTCGCACGCGATGTCACTGACCATTCCAAGTATCTAATTTGGCAAAGTTAGCGTTCGAGAATACATGATTATACTGGTAAATTGTATATCTAAATCATTTTTTGGACCAATATTCCTTCGCCGCACTGTGCACGAAACTCTTCACGCTAAGTTTTACAAACAAATACGATTTAAAATGTAAAGGGAACTTATGTAAAGCTAGACAGACCTTTTGTTCCAAGCCTTAGATTATAGTGGCAACATAGCCTTTTTTCATCGGTAAATTTATTATCGTTCATCATTAAAATTTTCTTTGCTTGGTTTTCATCAACTCACCTCAAACAGAAAATTATTAGAAAGGAAAAATCACCTGTTTTCTCCATCTTCGACTCATTGGAACTCATTTCATTTGATTAGATATCCAATAATGAATATTTTAAATAAAATCTCATCTGGTTTTTTTTTACAAAATGTGCACACGTTAGTCCACTGAAAGCGTAAACGAAAAATCTCAGACTACTTCTAGTTCTCTAGATCATACATGGTGCATTTAAGAGAAATAAACTTGTACTGTTTCCGCTTTTACTATTGGATTATAGAAAAATATTCCTGAAAATGTCATGTGGCGATTAGTTGAAAGCGTCATTTCAAAGGACCCGGAGGCCTGGTCGCAAAGCGCTTTACTTTGGTTACCAAGGAGACTTAGGCTGGAAAGCAAAATGGTGGACAGTGTGCAGGTTGAAGAGCCGCAACGGAGAGCTGTTGGAGGAATTATAACAACAGGAAGGATTCACAAAGGTATAGGTTTAGATAATTTATAGACTATTGATCGATTAATGATTCTCGAACGAAAATCAAACTATTCGCGTTCGAGTGTTTCAAAGAAAAGTGAAGAATATTTTGCATGTTCGATCGATCAGATGATCCATAGATTTTGGACAGTTTGACGAGGCCTTAGTTTCTTCGATTTTCTCTCGGTTGATTAAGGATAAAAAGTAAACACCAGTATGTTAAAAGCATTTTATCGAAGAATAGTTCAATGAACATCGGAAGTTTTTTTAAAGCTGTTGTTTATTGCTTATGTTCCCTTCTAATTTTTGTGCCATACACTTAAGTAATGTTATTATTATTATTTTCTTTTTCCATATTGAAAAGGTCATGGCAAAACAGCTGCATCGGCCTCTATCCCCAGCAAATATCAGACAATCGTGAGTGATAATTCAGAAAAGAAAGGATTCCTTTCTAGATCCAAACGCTTTGAAGGGTTTGATGTGGTAAGTGTTTACCTTTCCTAAAATAAGAATTGCTGTTTTTATATATTTTGCCTAAGTCAGGTATGTAATTTGATATACCTGTAGCCGAAACTATTGGTGCCCGAATACTTTCACATATAAGTTTGATCGTAATTCAGCTTGATGTGGATATGAGTGGTTGATCGCCTTTTTGCAGTCATGTAGAGGGTACATTCTTGTCAACACAGTTGCGAAATAATTATATGGAGAGATGGGAGTTGTGTCCTTTTGGAACTGAGAAATCTGAGTGGGATTTTGAGAACAGGGATTGGACTATGGCAGTTGGGATTAGCAAAATTAAATCATAAAGACTTCATCACATGAAACACGCATAAGGTACAAAATGTACTGCTTGATTCCAATTTGAATTTTACGCCAGAAATTTCAATTTAGCTGCAATTGAGTCATTTACATTGTATAAACATCTGCACATGAAAGTAGTTCATATTCATGTAGGTCACTGGGACAGGAACATTTTTTCTCCATAGTATCATCTTATTGACATATAACCTCATAATACTATTAAAAGATGGACACAACTTTTCATCCCAAGGTAATTTCTTATTATGCAACCTATGCACAATCATTTCAAGGCTTTAACATTCTCTCTTTCCCCCTTAAATTGATCAACGCTTCGGTAGACCAAGAGAGAGAGAGAGAGAGAGAGAGGAAAATGAGTTGAAATCTTGATTAAAGATACAATTTGCTAATTTTTGTGCAGAGTGTAAACCCAGGTCCTGGGACTTATGGAGAACTAAAATCAAGTGAAACTAGAAGCACTTCCTTCTCAAAGAAAGGATTTGGTGGTTTTGTTTCCAAGGTAAGTACAAAACCACTAGAACAAAGTGTTTTTCAAATTTAACAATGCTGATTACACAGGCATAGCAACTTGTATTCAAGTATAGTCTTTGTATTTTAAAAGCGAAGTGCTTTGTGATCTCCATATTGAGGTTCCTCCTCCTGTCAAAACAAATTCAAACTTGTCAATCACCAGTTATGCGACGTCATGCTTGTTCTTGTTTTCCTTAGGCAAAGCGTTTTCCAAGAGGAGTTCAGAATACAGGACCAGGCCCAGGTACATTTAAGACATGATCAGTGCATCATAATGGCTTCCACCGTGTCTTTAATAAAGTTTGATTTGGTGATTTAGTATTTCACCCTGACAAAGTTGATATTAACCCTTCAACTCCCAGAAGTGATTAACATGTAACTTCTCCCTATAGTATCTATACATTATCCAGCAAACAGGAAATGAGAATTCTCAAATTTATCAGGTGGAAGTTGTTATCTTGATCCAACACCCAACTGTCATTATTTTTTTACATGGAGATGTGTAGCAGCTAGAGGGGAGAATTAACAATCAAATCTTGGGAGTTAACCCTTTAACTCTCAGAAGTGATTAACTTCTCCCTATAATATCCATACATTATTCAGCAAACAGGTAATGAGAATACTAAAACTTATCAGGAAGAAGTTTTTATCTTGATCTAACACCAAATTCTTGTAACTAATTTACAAGGAAGTCTGAAGCAGCTAGAGAGGAGAATTAACAATCAAATGTTAAGAGTTAAATGGTTAAGGGTTAATTTCGATAAAAATTATGATACATGTACCTGCCTCCTCTATGTCAGGTTTTTATGATCCTTCAGTACCAAGGGAAAACAATTTCAACAAATCTTCTGTTACAAGGTATAATTGTGTAATTCTTAGTATTAATTGAAAATTAAATAACAGTGAGTTATCATAATTTTTATGCATATATAATGTTTATGCATGATACAGTGTCTTATATCTACTGTCAATCCCATCCTAAGAGTTGATCTACATGACTGTGTAACACTTTTTCAGTGGTGATCAATTTTCAACTTTACTCTTTTGAATCATTTGGACTTCAGTCAATTACATGTCAAGAATAAAGTCTACATGTATTAAATTCATTGTTAGCTCTCCATTTATCTTAACATTGGTTTGATATCTTCCCATTCTCTTAATATAGGAATTTTCATCTTCCCATTGCCCTTGAAAGAGACAACAAAAAAGGACAATTCCCAGCACCAAATCAGTACACGGTAACCCATTTCATTCTAATTGTCAACCCTGTCATCCCAAGAAATGTTTAAAGTGTATTTTTTCTCCTTGAAATTTCAATCAGTTAGTTATCTAGTTAACAAGTTATAAGAACAGAGAAGCTTATGAGCAGGAGGGTGTTATTTTGAAATAAGACAAATTCTCCTAATTCACAAGTAAAAGTGTGAGTTGGATCTTGAGACTTTAAGACCATGTTAAAATGTCGATACTCATGAAGTAAATTCTACTTATGGCTCTAATGATCACACCTGACAATGGCTCGTACTGGGGTTGTCAAAATGTCACTTAAAAACAATTTATTTTGGACAGCTACTTCACAGATGATCAAGTTATGTAAATTATAGACTGATTGAATGTACATTGTACTATAGAATGGATATTTGACAACAAAGTGTTGGGTAACCTTGCAATGAAGACATTAATTTTTTCATAGTTTTTAGACCACTTCATTATAATGTATTTCATTTATGGTCTTTTTTCTGTTGTGGAAGTTAATTACAATTAGTGAAACACAGTAATTCAGTTGCAAATAATCATGTATTTGGGTTATTTTTTCTTTTTTTTTGCACAACAGATTGGTCGCACAACAGGAAGAGTTGTTTATGATAACAATGTTGCAGCCTGTGCTGCATTTCAGTCCAGGTAAAGTGTAAGAAGACTTGAATCTGTTGTATCATTAAGGTTGTTGTTTGAATGTTATTTTCTTTCAATTTGGACCCAAAACTTTTTAAGACGAAATATGATTTGGAGGCTTTTATCATTCTTCTTTGTCTATTATCACTCTTCTTTCTCAAATTCCAGTGCCCTGTAAAGATTTAACCTTTGTAGTCCCTTCCCTGTGGAGTTTGTGGTGAACTTTCTTGAGCTGCACAATAAGGGGGACTGATATCAAATATCACATTCAATTTATGCATGGATCAAAAAAATCAAAAAAAAAAAAAAAAAAAAAAAAGAGTGCTTACAGAATACACAGTAAGAGGAAATTGATTTGGATGTGCAGAAGCCTCACCTCTTTGAAAGAGATTGAAATAAAGATTATAGATCACAGGATACACCCATTTTTTCCCTAAAGAATAATTTCCACTTTTGAATATAGATCCAAAAGATCAAAGGACTGGAGTGCAGGAGCAATATATGGACCATCTCCATGTAAGAAAATTCTGTCATTATTTTGTACTTTGTCCAAGTTTTTCATGGTCAAACTGAACTGTGAAACAAAATTAAGTCATGCTGCTTGAGCTAAATATACTAATAACCAAAACCCCACATACAGCTATTTTATGTGAGTTTTGGGTAGCACTGTATAGCAATCAATGAGGCTGGGTCTTCAACCCTTTAACTCCCAGAAGTGATTGACATGTTTCTTATCACTGCAAGATCTGTACATCGTTCAGAAAAAGGGTAGAGGGAATACTCAAAGTTATCAGGTAGAAGTTGTTGCCTTGATCTAACACCAAATTCTTGCATCAGTAACTAATTTACAAGGAAATGTTTAGCAGCCAGATGGGAGAGTTGAAAATCAGATCTTGTGACTTGAAGTGTTTAGAGAACCAAAATGTAGGTGGAAGCTGGTGATGTGAAGAGCATTATGTTCTAATTCATTAAGAAAACATTTTTCTGGCTGGAACTAAAGCAATTGAAACTAAAAGTTATGGAATTTATAAGCCATTTGGCTTTAGCTGACTCAAATTGTTCTTTAGCTGTTACTCTTTAAGAGGAACTTGAAAAATGTATGCTGAGGAGTTTAACCCTTTAACCCCTCAGAGTGACTAGCATCTAATTTCTCCTTACAATATCACAGCCGAGTCAAACATTAAGGTCAGGAGAATAACAGAAATAATCGCAAACTGAAGAAGCTCTTGATCTTCAAACAAATTCTTCTTGTTTGTATCATTATAGGAAATGTGTAGAGAACAGTGTGGAGAATATGCAAATTTATGTTTGGATGTGAGGGGTTGAAAGGATAGTAAGGATAGGTTGATTATTCCCTTTCGGAAGGGAAACGCAAGCGGGGTCGCCCCAAGATCACATGGCGACGGACAGTTGAGAAGGAAATAAAGGAGATGGGGAAGACCTGGGAGGGCATCAAGTTCATGGCAAGGGATCGCCAGATGTGGAGGGAACACGTTGCTGCCCTACATGCCTGTTAGGCGTAAAGGACATGAAAGAGAGAGAGTCCCTTTCGGAAACAATAGTGATGCTCCTCGTTTCTTTACTGTTCATAATTTTGCTACTGCATGTACAGAATGTGTGAGAAACTGTATGCTATGTGGGCCTTAGATTTCCATGTACCAATTATTTATACTTCCACAGGTCATTACACAATCAATGACAAGCTGGTAACAGATTCACCCAAAATTGCCACTGCGCCTTTTAAGTCTACAACAGAGAGAAAAATGATGCAGTCTCCTGTACCATACCCTGGGCCTGGGTCATACAAACCCTTTGGAACAGCAGAACGTCAAACACTAAAGCAGCAGCAACAGCCGCAGCAGAGTGGATTTCAGTAAGTACAGCTTGGGGTCACTCACTCACTATCCCTACATGTATATGATCAATTCAGAACGAAAGAAATGTTACAGGCTCTAAAGTGCAAGTGATCTACCAATTTTGCTGTGTTTGACACCTCCTGAGAGCCAATCCAGAAATTTTTGAACTGGTGGTGTGTGACAAAGTTGTAAAAACCTATACCCTCAATTAATGTTCAATTCATGACATTGTTCAAGGCAAACATTTATCATTGATTGAGGCCTGTCAACCTTATCCAACCACATCTGGTTTATTTAAGAATTTTCACAATAACATGATTTACCTAATAAAATTTTTAAGTAAACCATGTGTTGCACATTCCCACACCCTACTTACATTGGAAGATAGAGTGTGACCAATTTTGAAGTGTTAGTTGCTGAATAATATTAAAAATTTATTAATTTCCTAAAACAACTGAATTTCAATTTTGGCTTTTCGAGTGTAAGCCCAATAAATGGTTCACTTTGTGTGACTGTTTAAATACCTTGAAAATTCAGATGATAGAATCTTCCATGCAGGTAAATTGTGCATACTTTAATAACCTTAAGCCCAAACAGCTAAATATTTAAGAGAGATGAAAAAACTTATTGCATTATTAATACTAGAGAGGTGAAGGACATGATGTCAAAATAACTTTTATTACTTCCTTAATTTTGCAGTAACAAGCACTATTTGTGTATCTCTGCACCTGCCATGCCCCTCCCACCCCTAGAGCCTATGCCAGGACCTGGTCATTACAATGTGGTTGACTATGAAGGCCCCCCTAAACATTACATGTCTGGCTCAGCTTTTGTATCAACAACTAGTAGGTGGTCAGGAGGGGCACCTGGAGAGGAAGAGGCCCCAGGGCCAGGTATGTACATGTTATTTAGATTTGGCTGTCAATTCCTGTAAAGTACAAGAGGCCACATGGAGTGATCTGTGACTCTTGCTGTGCATCCTTAAGCTCTAGATAGTTAAACAAATTCTTGTTGTAAGCACCCAAGGTAATGTTTAGAGAACAGTAAGGAGAATTTGCATATTGATGTTGCGGTGTAAAGGGTTAAATGTCCAGTTGTTCACACTTGTAACATAAAACATGTAGTGATCAGGTTTGAAATGAACAACACATTCTTACCCGAGTTTTTTTGGCCCTAAAATAAGCCAGCAACTTATCTCATACAGCATTCATTTTTCAATCATTTTTTTGATTGGTTTCAGCAACTTATCGACCACAGCATTATGGAAAACAGTCATTCATCTACAACTCACATGGAAGATGGATATAGCATTTGTTATTATTTAATAGTGAAAAATCCTATTTATATTACACTGTAAGACAATGAAAACCAAAAGAAAATATAGTACTTCCTTGCTTAGGGTTTGATACAGCAAATTACAAAGAAAAATTTTCTCGCAGTTTTCCCATCTTCCCTGGTTTAAAAGAGTATTTTTATCAATTGTTCATTCACTGTTTATAGATTGTTTGTACATACTTCTGAGAATATAATTTTTAAATGTGTACAGAAAATATATGCAACCTACAAAAAAAAAATCTGAGTCTCAAAATCACCTTTTAATTTGGCTAATAGGAGTGTCAATTTGAGTCACAAATATCAGTATGAATAAACATTTGGTATGTGAAAATTATTTTTGTTAAACCACAGTGCACAAAATTAGATTGGTTTTTCAAGTGTTGTTTGCAACATGTTAAAGGTGTCACAGCTGTGAACAGTTTGCATGATGAAAAAAACATTTTCACCCTTTCATTTAAGTCGAAACAGTTCTACTTTACCATGGTAAAGCAAACAAACCTAGACTCAACAAAGAGGTGATATATCATGAATTTATTTTTGTAAATTAAAAAAAAAAGGTTTGCCTTTGTACAAAATTGTATGTAATAAAATAGAAAGAAAATGTTTGCATCAGCAGCTATTCTTATATGCTACAACAAGGTGTGGGAGGTTTAAATTCCACAATAAATATGCTGTGTTAATGGGATGGTTTCTTTAAAGTATGATCAGGCAACTGTATTTCCAGGTAAGATTACTGCCTTGGTTGTGTACTTTAGAAGCCATATTAAACCAGTATGTCATTCATCAACCTGATTATTGGTGCTGCATGTACCTTTCTTTCAGGTTGTAGTAGTTTTTGCTACATGTATATGAATCACAATCACTAAGAAGAGTGCTTTCTGGTTTAAATCTTGGGCTCAAACCATTTCCTGTGGTCAGGGCTACACTTAAAAACTCCAATTGAAAGTTGAGGCTTGAATTATGGTATCACCTGTGGAAAATAACTCTAGTAATACAATAGACAGTCACAAAATATAAATTTATCATTAAAATGCCCCCTGAGTTTTACCTATCTTCATTAACAACTGCACACCTGGCAAACTTACTCCAGCCCCTTGAAACCCATAAAAAGTACAGAAATTGAGAGTGAATGACTTTTGAAGAATGGAAAGCAAATAATCTGCAGAATGATCTTCTCAGTAAAGATGAGTATCAAACCACTTCATAATGCATAAAATTATAATGAAATATTTTAATGTTGTTGTTATTGCCCACTTTAAGTAATTAAATCTTTTAAAACCACCAAAAGTTCCTGTGAGATTAAGTTAAATTTTGGACCCTTTGACCCCCTAAGAGTGACTAGCATCTAATTTCTCCTTACAATATCACCCCTGAATCAAACATTAAGGTCAAGAGAATATAGGAAATGATCACAAAATAAAGAAGCTCTTGATTGTTGAATAAATTCTCCATGTCTGCACCTAAGAGTAGTATACAGAACAGTAAGGAGAATATTCATACTGATGTTAGGGAGTACAGGTTTTATCATTTGTCTCACAATGTAATCAACTACCCCATATAAAACAATGTTCCCAATGCCTGCTGGGTATCATATGATAAGGATCACTTTTTTTAATGTAATCTTATGAAGCATGCTGCTCTGCAGTGATTGGTTGGTTTCCAATGCTGTGATTGGCTTTTTTTCATTATCTGTAGTGCTGCAATGCATTCTTTATCCTTTGCTGAATTGTTCCCTTATCAGTTTATTTGTCGCCTCACAGTTCTCCTGTCTGTTGCTGTGTTTTGTGATAATGGGATCCATGCTTTAGTTATTTCAAAAAAATTTTCCTTGTGGATGTAGTGAGGATGAGCTCTTCCTGTCATTAAAGAGCCTCTTTGACATTGGAAATGTTGAGGGAATACCATAAACCATCTTAATTTAATGGGTACTTAAAATGCTGGTGGTGCTAAGTGTCATAAGACACTCTAAAACAACTGAGATCCTTAAAGATGACATCATTCAGTGTATGACACAAGCACACTTGAAGAGAAAGAACTCTGAGTGTTCCCAATAGGGATCAAACCTTCTGAGAGGAGACTATATGGGACTACGGGAGACTTGTAGCAGGCTAGGCTGTCAAAATAGGTTCATATCAACAAACTTTCTGCATTCTGCTAGGATAGGAACATTGACACAAAGTTGATACAATGATAATGTAAATAAAGATGAACTGGGGTTCTGGTTGTGACTATGCCAAAAAGAACACCTCTTTCCTGCCACTTCCTTTGGTGTTCATTCCTGTCCTTCTTTGCCTCCCAAATGCTGCCACATATGATAATGAAATCTCTTCTTTTTTACAATTATCCATCATAACTTTAGTATAGTTTTGTTTTGGGCTTTTCACAATTCTCTGTTGATTCTGAAAAGAGTAATTGGTTCAATATCCTTGACATTACACTCTTAGCTATCCTAAAATAGTTTGAAACTTCTCTTGTGATAAAATAATCAAAATGACTGTGCATCAAATAATAATTCACTGAAACCATAATCATTAAAATTACTTTTTATGACCCTTTATTGTTTTTCTTTGGAGCATTTCTCACAGAAATTTTACAAAAACAAGTCAGGTTATCCTTGGTTCACTTATCGAGCCAACAAAGTTAACAAAAAGTACATCAATATAAAATGTGTTTTTGTAATTTTACACTTATGATAGTGACTTATGTATAGTTATCATTTTAAAGCAGTTTTTAAAAAAATTTGCACAGTAAATCTCATATGTGAAAAAGGCTCTTGTAATGGTTATATTTAAATATAAATGAAAATTCCACTCCCTTGTAATCAAACAAACATGTAAATTGAAACAAAATAGAATGTAATTTCATGATCATACCAGTTATTTGGGTAATACTGCACCTAAAATGATTTGTTTTAACCTTCCTTATCAACTTTAACCTGTCTGTTTGCCTTGATCAGTAGAAGATGATTACATAAAAGATCAATTGAGACTGCAGTTAATGAAGTTATTTTGAGGAAATAGGGTATTTATAGGTTTGTGTCCATACCACCAAATTGTAACACAATGTTATGTCAATTGTAGGTTTCTGTTGGGGAGTTATATAAAGAGGTAAACATTTAAAGATAAAAATATGTGCATAATACCAATAAGGATACTAATGGAATATCAGTTAGGATTATAATAGCAATACAAGTCATGCAAAAACAGCTTGGCAAACCATAACAATCTATACCAAAGACACTCATCTGAAAAAATCAACAATCCAGAAAATTGGCAGCCATCAACAACTCCAGTGCAATCTCTGGGGCAATGGGAAATTCTGGAATTTCTGTGCTGCTGTTGGTGTATCGTACTTTGTACATGAAATAAGTACACACTTTGGCCAGCACATGTGAACTGTAATAGAGTTATCTATTGTCAGTCATAAAACATGTCATATGTCACACTTATCAATTTAAACCAATCAACCTTAACAAGGATAGAATACAGCAACAAAGGCCAAGCAAAGCATTGCTTTAACCCTTTCCCTTCATAAAGCCATATGTGAAAAAGCATACCTCTAGGAAAGAGATCACAATCCAGAATACTGGATATATATTACTTGCCATGATACAGCAGCAAGGCAGAGGTCACAGGTTCTAGTCCTATGCCACCCTTGTAAATACCCAACTGTTTTATGTCCCACACTTTACACATCCTAACTTTGGTGTGTTTAATCTGAATCACTTATTTAGAAGATTTTCTGCCCTCCTCCCCCCTCCCCCAGCCTTTGAGCTGTGTCCACTAACAAGTATATAATACTTTAGCGATTATACTTTGTCTGTTGTATTTCTTAAATAATGCAGTTCCAACCAGTGGCATATCAAATGCACTGCAAAATTCTAGAACACCTGAATGTGCATTCTAATTCTCCAAAATAGCCATATTGATTACTAAATAATAATCCTTATAAAAGTACATAATTTACTACAAGGCTTATTTTTATTCATTTGATAGTGCCTTTATAAGGCATCTTTAAGGAACTTCTTAAAAAGCCGCAGCATCCAAAAGAAGTTTGCCATAAGAAAGTTAAATATGAACAATTTGGAACAAATCTATAGGCAAAGCATTGTCAATTATTAAGAACAGTGTATCAGAACCTTAACATGTGGACGTCAAGGGTAATTTGAGCTATAAAACCCTCCAAGGGCTATTACATGTAGTGTTAAAGTATAGGTAATAACTTTATTTTGAGTGCAATTTGGTGTTAATAAGCAAAAGTAAATTTCAAGACAACAAAATTACATGAGCCTATAGGGGCAAATGCAATTTGCAGTCTTTGAAAAATTTACAAGTGCTTATTGACACCACATTGCACAAGAAATCATCTTATTACTTGTTAATAATACACATGAAAAAACATCACAAATAGTCAAGACAAACATAAATTTTGACAGCACACGCCATTTGTAATTTACACCTGTGTTACAACTTTGCACTCATGTTACATGAGAATGTACTCGTTTTCAGCCAATCAATCAGACATGCATAATTTTTTCATGTATATTATAAATACCCCTAAAAATTCCCCTAATCATGCTACATAGTTATACAAGTAGCTAGATTTCAATAATTTGATAGTTATTGATCCACAGAATTTCATTCCACATAAATGCAGCTACCATAGACACTTCTGCTAATGACTGCTAGAGAAGACAGTATCACAATGGTATTTACAATGGGCAAAAAAATCATTGTAGAAGACAGAGACTAAAAATTTTTAAGGCACCACGTATTTTGTACTTACGGAATCTCTCTGAAGTAAACTTCATTGGTTTCATTCTCTGAAAACTGGCCTATGTGAGAAACAATTGAGTATAACAACATCTATTAATTTTCATGTTACATGAAATTTGTATTTTGTTATTTAGCAGTTTGAGATGAGGTACACGATTCTATGAAAGCAATATCTCTCTTGGAAACGTTATTTTGTTATTTAGAAGTCCTTAAATTCTGACATGGTTTGATGCTACTCTGGTTTACGGATTTAATGAATGTAACCAAAGAAGTGATGGCGGCTTACTTCCTGATGCCTATTTACCCCTTGCCAGAAAAAGGCAGTTAATTAGTGATTGTATAAAAAGGACCTCTTGTTGCAGCGTGTAGATCACCCCCGATGAAGGCACTAGACAGGAGTGTTGAAACGTTGGGTCTATGAATTGTAACTTCTTTGGTTACATTCATTAAATCTGTAAATCAGAGTAGCATCAAACCATGTCTGATTGTCCACCTGGTTGCCATTTGAACTTTAAATCCTTAAATTCTATACTTAAAATAATATTGTAACAGGTAACATACATTCTAATATCAAAATAAAAAAAAATACCAATGACAGGACTACACTTGACAGTAACAATTAAGCACTTTCATGTTTTCTAGAAGCATTTTTGATTGTACAGTGTATGCGAACTATTGTCTTGAGTCAAATGATCACAGTATTCTGTCACACAGGAAATTTGTATGCCACTGAGATACTAGAGACAAGGTCAACTTTATCACAACTTTTTTTTGCAACACTGATTGTTGTGAAACTTTAATGTAATGAGGTATGATCATAATGCCTTTTCATCTCACAGAGGAATAGTGAAAACAAACCATAATACCTGAAAACAGAATGGCGTTTTGGAGGTACTGCACAGATCTTACCTGGACCACTTAACATGGCTTTGATTGTTCCTGATGTCAAGGCATAATCCCTGTTGATTATGAATTCATGATCATCACTGGATATCAGCTTGACATACATAGCATTTGGTCCCTCACAGCCTCCATATTCAGCCTCTGTTTGGCCTTCTTCCAGCTTTTTGTCATCAGTGTCTGTCATCTTCACAAAGGGGAAGTAACAGAGCATCAAGTGTTAGTTGTGAGATGAAGGTACCATGTATGATGTTTTTACTGGGATACCTGTGGTAGCCCAGTATTAAAACACCTTTGCTTTTTTGTTGTCTTTTTCCTCTGCCACAAAATGGAAAAATTGTGCAATAGTGCCTGTGGTCATTGGGCCCTCAACACCATGACAACTAACTGTGATCCAATGAGGATGAAGGTGTTCACATGCTGATCAGAAGTGTTATCTTGATGATGATTGATGTTGTCATGCATGGACAGGGCCAGGTCACCTGATGAACCACAAGATTTTTGCCTATAAAACTCTTTTGTAAGCCATTCTGTAATAATTGTTCTGGGGTTGTTGTTTTGGCAATGGAGGTTCAACATTTTTGGTTTATGATTACCTGGAGCTTTATGGCGCAAATGCTCAAAATACTTACAGAAGCATACACAAGTAGTATTGTTCACAGCCAATCCACACTAAAAGCTGTTATTGAGCGGTGTTTTTGGAATGAATGAGTCGCAAACGCTTGAAAGCTGTGAAAACCTTGCATGCATTGAAAGCCATGAAAGCCTTGTATGCCAGGTATACCAACATCTTAATTGAAAAACGTACACTTATTGAAAAAAGCAAAATCTTAAATCTGAAACCAAACTGCATATATTCTATGCAATCTATTGAACAGCACTTCTACCATGAGACTGGAGAACAAAACCCTAATGGATGCAAACTGCTTGTGAAGAAAGATGCCATGTTGGATTCACTCAATGCCAAGGAACATAGCTATGATAACAGTACAAATGGTATTAATTTCATGATCAGAAAGGTGAATCTTATGTTTGTTTTCACCGCAGTTGTATGGATGTTCTTTTTTAATAAATACATGATCCAAAATCCTGTGTTTTTTGTGTATAATGTTATTATGTTATCTATTGTTTATGCAATTGTCTTGTGGGCTAATTTCTATGTAAAGTTGATGATGTCTTCAACAAAAGCTGCCATGAATAGCTTTGATGAATGTAACATATTTGAGAAAGCTTCTCAGATATCTGTTATTGTATGTGATAATAAGCTTAATAATAGCAATGATGAAGCTTTTTAATAAATACAGTCCATAACTGTAGATCTTGATACAACAAATTTGTTTATTTTAATTGTCCTCGTACACATGGTATTTGTGTTTGTAATTGTGAGCCCTGCAGAATACCAAAAAAAAGAATTAAACGTAATTTGAAGAAATCTAGGAAAGTAAGACATTTACTTTGAACCTGCATTAGAAAAAGCATATCGAAGTCTTCCCAAATGCATCTTTTTACATATAAAGCTTGTGAAAAAATATATGCACATGGAATCAGATGTGAGAATAAAGGGAAAATGAAATATCCCTCTTCTGCAGTCAGGAGAAAATATCGAAAGTCTAACAAATACAGGATACTGAAAATGCAAAACCAATATCCACATGTAATAAACAGTCCAAAGCCAAAGCAGTCAAATGCATGGAGGTCTAATTAAGTACCAAATACATACTTATAAAAATCTGAATCACAGGGTAAATTATTTTAAGTCTTATCTTTCTGGGGATATAGAAACAAACCCTGGTCCTGTTATTAATTCTCCTAAAACAATTCAAGCTCCTTACAGTCAAGACAATGTGGCAATTTTTGGGTTAAATGCTGGTACACAGTGTGTAGCCATGTCACTTGCTTTCCCTCATATATAACAAGAGGAATAGTATTGTATCCTCAATGGACTTGGTTAATATCATGAACATTGGTAATTAATTGTATTCTGGTCTATCTAGTCTATCCAAGCAATCCTATTTACTGTTAACAGAAGTACCTAAAATGATAATAGTGTTCAATATTAACTATCAGCTTCAATATAGTCCAAGCTATACTGGTACTATACATGGTACTTGTGAAGTACAAGATTTCAATTATTGTATGTAATTTGCTAGTGCTATGCAGGCTTTGCTTAAACAAAATTATAATTCCTTTTTTTAACAATCCTTAGTACTACAGTAGGTTTTTACTGGTATTTGATTCTCAAGGTAGAGATTCATATGGTATGCCCCATCCTCAAGGAACTTGTGTAGTGTTAGAAGTTAACACCTTAAATAAGCTGATAAACTATTTTGAAGGTCTTTATCAAAATCCAAATGTTTCATTTGAACTCTAAGGTGTACATATTAATGAAAAACAATGTGATATGACAGATATTTCTGATCAACAGTTGTCAGCTGTCCCCCTTGAAGCAAATCATGCAGATGCTGAAATTACAACCATTCATATTCCCTTGTTATGCTGTTGTGCCACATCTTTCTATAGCATTTGTTCTTCCATTATCAAATATTGTGGGTATTGGAATTCACAGACTCTAAATAGAATCACTGACCATGCAATCAAGTTTTACAACAAAAAACTCAATGGCGATAACAATGCACTCACTATCAACAACTTCCCAAGGATACTTCAAATATATAATGCAGATATTAATATTGCCTTTAATTGGAGAAATAAGGAGTACTATGATGCACATCTCGTGGTAGCAAATTATTACTTAAATAATTACTACTGGGTTTTCAATGTGGATTTCAAATTATTGCTTCAGCTGTATTTTTCAGCACAATAATATGAAAACAAAAGCAAAAAGGGTTAAGTACTATATTATAAGATTCAGTCCTAATGGCATAACTTTTCAAATTAAGATTAGGGAAGGTCCATATTATATTTGCTCTGTTTGTAACAGAATACTATACAGAAAAACCGTTATCCAGTTAAAAAAACAAATGTACAACACTCAGCAAGAACTATTTACTGAGTTGTATACCCATGATTCCTTTCTGTCTTGGAATGACCTATCACCTGATGACAACCTTTTTTGAAATAGATGTATGCCCTTGGCCAGACTTGAGCTCGCTATTTCAGTATACTAGTCTAACACACCCATAGTATCACTATAATTGATCCCAAGGATCCAGTACCATCCAGGTATCCCAGTTACCCTGCTCACAGGGTCTAGTTACGTCCAATTCTGAAAGTTAATTTCCTGTTCAGAAAGTTAATTGGGCATTGCAGATCAGAGAATTTTTTCTCCCACTACACAAAATTATAAGGTTAAATTTCCAAACCTTAGCCATTTTCTTTTCAATATAGATAAGCTTCTCCACTGACTTCAATTTTTTTCTTTTGCCTTTATATTTTTTTGTGAAATAACTTCCTGCTTAGCAACATGTACCTTAACTGCCTTTGTAAAGTAAAGAGAATTAAGTGCTAAATTGAGATAATTCTGGCAACAGCTGATGATCAAGTTTATTCTTAGCACCTCTCTTTTTTATGACACATTGATATTGTAAGAAGAAGTTGCAGTTTAACCCTTTACCTGCCATGAGTGACCGATGCAGAATTTCTCCTCTCAATTTCAATTTCAGTATTACAAAACAAAGTGATAAGAATAAAGACAAATAGCGTTTAGGGGATTATTACCAGACTCAATACCAAATTCTCATTACTCACATTATAGGAACTGTATAGTACTCACTAAGAGGAATCATTAGTGAGATGCTGAGTGAAAGGGTTAATCACCTTTGGGAGTAAAACTGCTAAATATCCTGAAAACAGACAACTCTCTAAGCTAGCAACCTAGAGACATTTTGTGATACAGGGATAGCTAATTAAAAACTATTTGGGAGAGAGAGATATTAGCCTACATTGTATACAGAGCTTTTGAAAGAGATGGCAGACAGCCAAAACAGCCGGCTAGTCTGCCATCTTAACCTCAATCTACAAAAAATGTTTATGAAATTAGCTGAATGATTGAAATACCATCTGAGAAATTTGTACAGCATCTATTTCTCAGTTTTGAGTTCAATTGAAAGCCTAATTGACCAGTATCAGGTTGAGATGTGTGAATCAATTACACATTGCGAATTTACTCTGAGAATCTTGGAACATCTACACATTTTAACTGAATTGTTTACAGTCTTTTGTGTAAAGTGACAAAACAACATGGCTGCTTCCATTTTGCCTTTCTAACTCTCTAATTCATTGACAGCCCGAGTATAGCAGGGTTTTTAACAAGAAATGCAGTAGCTGGAGAACACCATCAAGTAACAGAAAAAGATTCTCACATCTAAGTAAAATACACCTTAGACTATCCAAATATAGCATGAGAATTCTCACTACTTCCTTTCCCTTGTGAACTTCCTGACATAGGGTTTACAACATGCAGTTGATTTAAAGCTAAAGTTGATGTAAAAATGTTTAAGGCACCTTTTATTTCTCATTTAAACCAACAATTCCATGTGTCCCCCTTCAGAGGATTACTTGCTATACCTTTCATTGGAAAGCTGTATCGATGATTGTGAAAGAAATATAACTTATCTTCATGGCTACTTAAGGAAATGGTGGGGCGCTAATAATGCCACAGTTAAAAAGATATCTCACTAAAAAAAGTGGAGAAATGTAAATTTACATATATTCTTCCTTTCAAGGCATACTATATCCGAACAAAGCCACGTGAGGTATATCTCACAGATAATATTTATGGTAAGGGATAAGAAGAAGGGAATAATGCATTCCCTCAGTTAAAACTGAAGGAAAATAACGTCAAGAAAAGCTATCTTAAATTTTTACTTTTAAAAGCGTTATAAACAATATTCAAGGGAGTGCAATGAGACTAATAAGGTTTTGTTCGTGAGTTTTAGAAGTTGTTATCCTAAATCTAATATATATTTATTCAATTGAAACATTCTTGGTCAAATTTCTGTCAAAAATATTTCGATGGACTAAAACGTACTACAGTTTTCCTGTGTTAAATTAACCTATATTCATACTGTGAGCTTAATTTAAAAGTAAGATTCATCGAAAAAAAGTCTACAGCCTGCACGACTTCACTCGACAGTGACAGTCAGTCGGCAAACTTCTGAGTTTGTACGACATAAATTTTATTCCATGAATCGACTATTAAAGAAAAATAACCAAGAGTACGATGAATCAGTTTAGAAATTCTGAAGAACTGCTCTATGACTAAAATAAATGAGGACATAGCTTATGAAATTTAGAAAAAAAGACCTTTTTCCGATTTCAGTCATGCATGCTTAGCGACAACATGCAGAATATATTCAACGCACACAACAAAAGCGATTAAACAAACTAAAAAATTCGATGTAGAGGGAGACTCCGTGCAATTACGTACCTTTCTGGTTATTCAGGCTGTTCAGACGTCGACTGAAGAGAACTGAGAACATCAGTTAAAAGTGGTAAGCCCAGCGCTTTTTATCACAATGCCTCTAATAAACCTTATCTAAGACTGTTGTCCAGATCATAAACGGCCTTGTTCGAGCGGGAAATGTTAAGATAAAACCTGGTAACTAGTTGCATTCCTTGCACGCGGTTTTGCGCGCGCAGAAAAGGCTGTCACGGAAATGACAGAGTGTAGTAAACCAGATGTGACAATGAAATTATGAAAAGCGAATGATCCAAACCCAAGTTTTATCCGAGGCCTAAAACTGAAAAGAAAATAAAGATAAGTATTTTAACTACAGTGTGCAATTTTTGGGAAAAAAGGAAAGGAAATAACCGTGAGCAGTGACCAGGAAAAAATAGTCATTATTATTACTTAGGTTTCGGTTTTACAACACTCCAAAAATCCAAAAGCGCTCTCTATGCACCTGATAATTGATTATCAAGGTAGTGTAAATAAAGAGTGCAAGAAAGAAAACCCTGGACCACCTTCCACGATACATTTAAAAAATGTACCTATTTGCTAGAAATGGTTGTCTTAACTGTACCTCATGGCTTTTTTGATTACTAAATGACATTCATGTGACCCCTGATAAACTAAGAAGGTATCGCTATTTTAATTATATCCACAAACATGTTATGAAAACCGATATGATCATGTTATCATCACTTAGCAGCTTTATTGTTTCACTAACAAATATTTTACAAGATAAATTCCCTTAGGGAAATATCAAATACAATATCTTACACTGAAAGTTTTCATATGTAATGCTACCATTAAGTTACTGCACTAGAACCCTCTTATCTATTTAAGTTCTCAATGACATGTCTACAAATCATACTAGCTCCCACAACATGGTGAAGAAGAATTTATTTCATTTAGTTACATTCTAATAAATATTTTTGTTCATCTCTCTTCATAATTTTGAAAAGAATACATCTCTTTTCTTTTGAAGGAGATTTTTTTATTTGACTGTGATTTATGACAATACAGTTATACAACAGAAATATCAATAACCATTTATAATTTTAGTCTACAACAACATATCAGAAACAAAACAACCTACAAAGATGAAATTAAGTGAAATATATTTGTAAAGTTTTTCTAAGATTGGAGATTACAAATGTTTTCAGAAGTTGAAAATAACAATTATTTTTGTATTGATTCACTGTTTTATTTCATGGCTCCTTCTCTGGCAAGCTCATCTGCAGCTTCATTTCCTATGTTCCCCTGATGTCCTCGAACATGAGTCTATGAGAACCACAAACAAAAAAGAAAGCAAAATGAAAGTCTTCTAAGATGATTAATAAGCTGTTATTGGATGAAGCTGCAAATTTTTGTCAGTGGAGAGCACAAGATGGATGTGCTTGCCATTGACAGATAATGTTTTACAATAACAGAGCTTAATATATTGTTTTATTGTAACATTTTTGCCTTTGTTTTTTGAACTTATTTTCAAGAGCCTCTCTCTGATATTCCAAATACGTTTGCAATCTCCAATTTTCCACAGGAGAGCATCAATACAATAGCCATACATGAATATTATTTGCAACAAAACACAGTTCAAAAGAAAAGCACATATTGTACATGAGCAGACCACTATTTTTAGACTATCATTTTCAGGTTGAAAGGTGAGCTCTTGGCAAACAAGATGGATGGAAAGAAACATGATTCTAATTTAATTTAGTACAACCTACAAGTATAATGGTAATCTTGGTATAATTTATTATGTTACCTACAGTATACTTTTTTCAGATCTATAAAAACATACCCATTTTACATCAATTTCATCACACAGTTTGGTCAGTTTCTGAAATTCCACCTTATTCTTCACTTCAGTTCCATTGACTGTTTTCCAGCCATTTTTCTTCCATCTTTTACACCAGTCTGTGGCTCCTACAAATAAATAAATAAATACCAGTAAATTAATACCGGTAGATGTAGATGAAAGAAAAAGAAACCAAAACAATGACTTTTAACCCTTAACCTCATAGCATTAGTACAATGTACATGTATATATATTCACCATACTGTTCTCTATATATCTGGCATGAAAAAGCAAGGAGGATCTGTTTAACAGTCACAAGCCTCTTAATTTGCTGATCACCTCCTTTATTCTCATGACCCTAATGTTTGATCCAGGGTGCTATAGTGTAAGGAGAAATTAGATGCCAGTCTCTGTTAGAGTTAAAAGGGTTTATAGAAAATTAGTACCTAAAGTTTAATTTTAACAAGCAGTAAAACCACCTAATAAATTAGAAATCAGCTAGATCTATTTAATGACTGTTCTAAGGTCCATTGCATAACATGATGCATTAAAATTTCCAGTAAAAATCAAACCTTCCGCATAAAGATCAAAGATTCTGCAGAGAAACTTCTTCTCACAAATGTACTATAATTATTAAGACACTGGCCACATTGTCCAACTGAGATGTGGCAAAATTAAGGAAACTAGATTGCCGGTATTTGGACTAGACATAGGTTTTATCCTGATAAATCATCAATTTGTCTCACCTTTGATAGTATAATTGCTGTCTGTCCTGATCTCTAGTGTTTTGTATCCCATTTCTTTCGCTGTTTCAAGAGCTTTGACAGCAGCCTGATGGAAATAAAATTTAAGAATTGATACTTAGTACTTTTGGAATCCTCAAGACACCATCCTAACAAAAAGTGAAAACAGTGGTATGCATGACATCTTTTCTTTGCAAAGTTAAGTACTGATAGTAAAGCAAAAAACTAGCTGCTATTATATCTTTAAAACAAAATACATACAAATGTAGCAAACTTTCTTAGTAACATGAAAGCCTTTTATTGCATGAACACTGTTTAGATTACTGGAAAACACTCCAAAAAAAGAGCCAGTGAAATAAAAAATAAATTCCATCAAAAATTTTTGGTCACCATTGCTTGTTTTGATCCTGAGCACTGATTAGTAGAACTGAATTTAATTGAAGTTTTTTAATTTGTTGCCCATAAATTAATTGGTTAGTTTTGTTTAAATGGCACACACAATAAATGTAAATAGAATAAGAGAAATGGTAAATCAGTAAAGAGATAGAGAGTCTCTGTGGGTCAGTGGTAGAGCATTGGAGCGTGGAATCTAAAGGTCAGAGGTTCAATTCCTCATGGGGACTCAGAATTTTTTTCTTCGTCCCACACTTGTGACAAGATAAAAGAAGCATCTTTCTCTATCAATAAGCATATTTTCCATACTGTTCTCCATACATTTCTAAGGTACAATTCTTTAGTGAGTGATCATTTCCTATATTCTCATGACCTTAATATTTGATTCAGAGCTGATATTGTAAGGAGAAATTAGATGCTGGTCATTTTTAGGGGTCAAAGGGTTAAGGTGAAGAAATAGAACAGAGTCAGTGAATGTCAGAGTTCTCACCATTATTTCTGCCCTTTGGTTGGTTTGTTCCCCTTCTAGTCGCTCACTTACATTTCTTTAAAGAAAACATAAAAAGAAGCCGTAAGCAAAGTGAAACTCAAATAAGAGACTGCTTGTATTTAGTACATAAGAAATTGTGTGTAAAAACTATTTACATCCTCAGGATATCCAGTCCCTTAGTAGATACCTATGTCTTTCTTTTCAAAGAATTAATTTTAATTGATTTCTGCCACAACTACTGGATTGGGAAATAAAAACACAAAAAATCTTATGGTTTATTACCAGCATGATAAAAGTTAAAGGATACCTGGTATTTTTTGGACCCCAGTAAACACCAATGCCCGCTCTAGCACCCTTCTTTCCATTCTTTGTGCAGCCCCCATCAGTATATACCACAGGTCGATCTCCTGAAGAGGAGTCGTCATTACTTAAGGATGATATTGAAGAACTGGTCCAGCTTGAGCCAATCCCAGAGTTTCTATAAGGTTTAGAGAACTTACTGCCTTTTGAGTTCAAGGACCTTGCATTGTCAAATTGGTCGTTGCCACACATCTCATGGAAAGTTCTCTTTCTGCTTTCCTGCTGACCACAAGCCAAATATTTTACAGTGAGTACCTAAAATACATGACCTAAGGTGTCCTTCAGCATACTGTGAGAGTAAAGCATTTTGCCAGAGCAGAACACAAATCCACCAAATCTGTCAAGTTAAGGTCCACCTGGCTGGTCACTAGGCTTCTATGTCTCCCATATTATCCTACAAATGAGTACAATTCAACCATATAATAATGCCACATTTGATCTCCTTTCAATCCTTTCACTCTATGAGTGACCAATACTGAATTTCTCTTAAGAATATTAAAACATTATGAAGCAGACAAGTGATCAAAAAAAAGAATAACATCAATTAGGAAATTATTACTTGTTCTAATATCAAATTCTCTGAAATATCATCATGAGAATTGTACAGCAGACAGTAAGGAGAATTAAAAAAATGGGAACTTTGGAGTGAAAGGGTTAAGGTTCACCCAGCTGGTCCAGGCTTATGGGTCTCTCACCTAATCCTCACATTCAACAGAATGCAATTAAAGTACACCACATATGATCTCCTTGTAAACCAACCATTAATAAGTTTATCAACACTTACAGATGGAGCTGCTACAGCTGAGGTCAAAGACCCACTAGATTTAAGTCCTGAGACAAAACTCTTAGCCTCATCCTCTGTGGAGAACTTCTTATATCTTGCACCAGGAAAGCCTTTAACATAACTCTCACATTCCTTCCTGAAATAATGCAAATGTTAGTCAGAATCCAGCTGGAAAATATTCTTATTTTGCTAAAACTCAATGGAATTGTATCCTTAGTCAGTCTATAGCGGACAATCCAACTATCTTGTTCAGGCTGGAGACCTTCAGTTATGGAAAATAATTTCCACTCTACCATTTGCTTAATGTTCTCACTTTTCCTTTTGTAGCTCTCATCTGATGTAAGTAAGGTGTGATGAGCAAGTTTTTTTCTCACTGTTTTGACTAAGACGTCACAGGTTTACAAGCTGACAAGCTTGTCAGTAAGTGAGTAATATAATATGATTGGCAATACCTCTATTGGGGGCGACATGACAATACCAGGGGGGGGATGAAGTGAGTCAGGTGGAGGGGACGTGATCACAACCTGTCACCCGCTACCGCAGGTCATTGGACAATGGTACACACGAGGGTGGGGTTAACATTACCCATTTTCTCCGATCCAAATTAAGCTCAAATGGTTTAACGCTTTCACAACTCTGTTTTTATAAAAATTACGCAAGACAATTCAACCAAGAATGCTCAGATGTCGTAACAAATGGGATGATAGCAAACTCTCGATCCATAAATCAAGCCTTGTAAGAAGTTTGCACCTTCCAGCACCTTGATGCTACTCTGGTTTGCAGATTTCTAGTGCCTGATGAAGGCACTAGACAGGAGTGTCGAAACGTTGGGTCTATTAATTGTAACTTCTTCGGTTACATTCATTAAATCTGCAAACCAGAGTAGCATCAAACTATGTCTGATTGTCCACCTGGTTGCCGTGTGAACTTTAATATATTTTATTTTAAGAATTCATACCATGTTCGAAATACACCCGTCTTCCTTCCAGTCCGTACAGCATAGAAGCCACCCTTTCCTCCCATTGTCAAGGCATTAAAAATGCTCTGCACTCTAGCTAACATGAACTATAGAACGGATCAGTTGTTCAAAATGGCGCCAAAGAAGGCTAGGTAACCTATCATTAGTGTCCAGACTCTAGCAGCCAAGCAGTGATGACTAGCGAGTATTACTGAATCGCGCTCCAAATGTCGCAGCGATGTCTACATCGGAGAGAGACACTATTCATGACTCAGAGGACTGAGGCCTGCGCCCTTAAGCTTGTAATCCACAGGGCAATGATGAATTATTGAAAATTCGGATCAATATCAGTATCTGAGCAACTGCCCACCGACCCCTCCCCAACCCAACATTAACCCTAAGTTGTTATCAATAGACTGTTGTTGGGTTAGGGGAGGGGTAGGTGGGCAGTTGCCCAGATACTGATATTGATCCGAAAAATAAATTCTTCGTATGTCAGCGTCAATAAATGCTTCACATCTCAGTATTTATACCTATATTGTTTAAACCAGAGTGACATAGATTGCTGGTGGCCCAAAATTTTCCAGTATGGCTCTCCACTTGTGATGTTTCATGAAACGGTTTCTTTCCCCCTAGAAATTGACGGGGAGAAGAATTTTTATGAACAGCTAAGATCCAAATGCCTTTCAAACGGAACATCCTTCGCGTCAAACACTAATTAAACTAACAACATGACTGAAACTCGTTTTCATGCGTTTTTGAACGCGTTTTATTTTCTATTGGCCCTATAACTGCTCTTTTGGTAGCGGTATTTCTTTGTAATATAGCAACATCACATTGCTATAGCACGAACTGGGGCAGTAATGTCGACTACGTGTACGTTTTAGTCTTAAAATTTTGCTATTTTATCTTGAATGAGCATAAATCTTCGCTGAGCAATAAGTTCTCTTTTGATGGGGCACAGAAGTACTAGGATATCCAACAAAATAAAACTGCAGCTAGAAAAAATTAAGTAGTACAACGTTTTTATATGGGGAAACTAATGCATGCATACATTTGAAAACGTTATTTCTCGTAGGAAGTGTAAAAAAGTTGTTTCAAGGTAATCTGGTATTATCAACTAAGTTGATAACGTAAATTGGCCACCAGAGTTTGAGAGCTGACGTTTCGAGCGTTAATCCTTCGTCAGAGCGAACTCTTACCGGTGGCCAATTTATGTTATCAACTCAGTTTTTAATACCAAATTACCTTGTTATACTCTCCCACCGACACAGCACCACAGATTCTTAAGAAACTACCCCCTTTATTAAAATTTTGCTGTTTATTTTGGTTAACGTATCTCATGAAGTTGTTTGTTTTGATGTAGATTTCGCCTCTTTTTATTAACCCAAGGGAGGAAATTTCCGATCGATAACTGCCATGCATGTCCGTCAGATTTAGGATTTCTCGGCCGACTTCTTTCGAAATGCTTTCACTCTCCACATAGGTCCTTTTTCCAAAATATGGATGCCGTTCAGAGGAAACTTGCATATTTTGAGAGTTTGACAAGTGTTAAGTATTCTGGTGTTGATAGTCTTTTCAAGGCCGGCTTTGTCGACAGCTTATTGTGTATCAGGTGAAACGTTCATCAATAATTGATTAATGGATGAATTACCTGCTGTAACGTTATCTTGTAAAATTGTTCATGAAAGTGTGTTATATTCCTGATACTCGCTGTCGAAGGAAATGTACCGTTACCCACTGTCTGCGATATTCTTCAGTGATTGGTAACTGCATGAGTTTTGTCGATTTTTCAAGTCGGTGCATATCTCCAGAAGACGTAGAGGTTTCAACAGAAGTGAGTTGTAATTACACTGTAACTAAATCTAACAAATTACCTCTCAGTTTTAATCTGTCATGCTAAAGAAAACTTTTTTGAAACTGAAAATTTGGGGGTGAAGAAACAATTTCGAAGCTTCATCTTCGTGTAAAGGCCTGTTCGCTCTTTCAGAGTCAGCAAGCGTAAATCTTTTACGCGCCCTATTTGTCTTATTTTTTGTTCGGATAAAGATACAGAAGGCAGATTATTATGGTTTGGTCAATATTCAATCTATCAGGAAATTAGGAAATTACCGAAACGGAAAATGCTATCACAAGTTTCTTTCTGACAACGAAAAGCGTTTTAAAAATTAAGAGAAGGAGCCTTTTTAACACTTGAAACATAGATTGAATGCGATTACAAGCGTGACATGTCAATGAATATTGAAAGTGACTGATGCAGCTATTTTATCCTGCAGTAAATCAGTATGTGCAGGTGCATTTGCTGTACGAATAAAGGAAGGATATTTATCGAAATTACCGCGCGAATATAGCTGAGGTCGTTGAGAAGCAGACAAAAATCCTTCAAATATCATCGTTTTGATTTAATTCTAGAATAGATTAGTCATTTCACATCGTGTTTTACTTTTAAGAAGATTGTATTGAGATATTTAGGTCAGCTGAGTATAATGTCCACTTTTGTAGCCGCTTAAAGACACGATCCTTCAAACCAGCCAGAACTATATTGGATTTTGCAACACGTATGATTGATAAGTCATTTTACATCGTGATGTACTATTAAGAAGATGTTACTGAGTTATTTAGGTTAGCTGACGATAATGCCCGCTTCTGTAACAGCTTAAAGACACGTTCCTTCAAAAAATTTGCCTAAAAAACTGACCTAAACAACTAATAACAAACCAGCTTCAACGTTCAGCGTTTTAAGGCTCAGAGTCACCTAATTAGAAGTCTTGCGTTTGTAAACGCCTTCTAGTGGCGGAAGAGTTCCCACACAACACACAGAGAAAAAAAATTTTTTTTAGTGTATTTTATCAGCGATAAGGGTTAAGGTTTGTATTTTTCACTTTTCCTCTCTTAGCATGCTTCCGTCATGGAGGCAAATTACGCGCTGTACAAATTTCCTGTTAGAAAAGGTTTCCCATTTCACTACCTATAATAGTGCACCAGATGAAAGTTCCGCAATCTTGGCAACGCTCACACAAATTGCTTAGTAATAAAGGACAACTAGAAGCTATTGTTGTTATTTTTCTCCACGATAAACAACCAAATCCCTTTACGACATTGGATCATCAAGGACTGAGTGTCCTTCCAGTTTGCGCTCTTTATAAGTTTGTAAGCTTATTATCAAAACCATGTTTCGACTGTAACATACATTGGTGCTTAAATACATCCCTGCCTGAAATAAGTGGTTTTTGATAAGCGTTAGAAAGTTCTCCATGCATTTTTCCCAAGTTTTCGGAAGGCTTTGCTAATCTATCGCATGAACCTACGTTCATGAATATCTAAAATGGGTTGGTTTTCATGTTCATTATACGAATTTGGCCGTGTAGACTTGGTTTCTTTCAGTCTTGTTCTGACAGATTTCTTTTTTTGACGAAAACGATCATCGAACTGCGGCTGATTTTTTTTTATAGCATAATTTTTTTTAAATCATCAGACGCGTTGCCAATTAAATGAGAGCAATGCGTGAAAAGTGAGCAGGTAATGATATTGCCAAATTACAATTACAAATTGAGCAATGAAAACAATGAAAAAAACTTAAACAATGCTGAAATTAGAAATAAGAGGTGATGAATTTTACGAAATTCGACTAACTGTAAAATTAGATTCAATATTTCTCTTTTGTAAGCGTAACGTCGTCGAAAGCTGTCTTCCTTCCTGAAATTTCATTACGAGGATCTACTTGCGCATTCATTTACATAAGCCTGGAGGTATAAATTATCCTAAAAAAACTATTTTTTAAGTTTTCAAGTGCCCGGATATTAAAAAAAAAGCCTCAAAGAACTTTAAGAAGGACAACGATGCTGAGCGATAATCCTTTGGGTCATTAAATTGTGTCTTTTATAAAAAAATGAAGTAGCTGCGGTAACTACTTTAGTGTAAATGTGTTTGCTAACGTCGAGATGTTCCTGTCGTCCATTTCACATGTTGGAACAGCTGTTCGAGCCCATTGTAAATTAAAACTCCTTGGTTGACATTACAGCGAGAGGAAGACGGAAACACAATCTTTATTTGAAAACTAATCCCAACCGGGTGCGCAGTTCATTTCTGATGGCATCTGAAAGTTTCAAATTGCACCCAGGGTTTGTGAAATTAATTGGTCTGTATTTGAACGAGGTTGTCAAGTCTCCACCTCGGCTGCTTCATGAGCTTCCTCGTTGCTAATTTAACTCCTCAAGCTTTTTGAAAGTTTGATTCCGTGTCGAGTTATAAGTTCAGGAAATGCATAGTATGTTCTGATTCTAGCTGGTTTTTTTTCTTTGTCTCCCTTTCTTATTTACACAGGAAGGAAAATACGACCATGGAAGTTCCAGAGAAAGGTACGAATTTTGAAGCTGATGATTATTGTCCGCGTAGACCTCTTTTAAAGTCAAATTCTTAGATAGACCGGGAATCATTAGCGGAGTAATTAATGTACAGATGATGATTTAACTCTAAAAGAACGCTCGAAACAAGTATCATACGCGGTTGGTTAGCGTTAATTTATTTTAGATACACCGAGACAAGGATTGAAGAAAATTAGGTTAAAAACTGTTTGAGGGTTCATCGGTTGCAAGAAGGTTTTATCGTGATGTTGGCTTCTTCTTTGCATAACATAATCACAAATTGACAAAATGTTATTTGTGGAGATAGAGAAACAGTATTACTCGCACGTTAAAACGTAAATTCGTTCTCAAAATAATAAAAATCTATTTCTGACAAGGGCGATAAAACTATAGAAATATTGTTTTGTTTTTCCTCATACAAAATAGAGGCTATGGTCGTTTCCTGCGGCGGACGATGTTTTTTCCTAACAATATTTATAGGAAGTTATCAAACTTGACTGAATGCACCAAACTGGGACTATTATTTTGAGCGTGAAAATTAGTGAATTTATATGGGAGAAACTAAGTCTTCCTCAACACGCAGAACAGTGATCCTACCTACCGAATTTTGTGTACGTCACAGACAAAAGGAAAACTTGCTTTTCATGAATTATAAAGAGACCAATTATTTTTCAAGGAAAAATGTTTTGGTTTGCTCTGTTTCAGTGTTCGTGAGTAGAAGGAGAGCCAGTGTAATGGAAAGAAAGATGGAAGAAACATTTTGCAAAGATTTAAAGCGCGAACGGAGATCAGGAAGCGTAGCCGTGATGACAGAATCTTTCCAGAATTTGCCATCTGTTGTGAGTACTGAGTAAATTTATCAGTTCAAAGCCTAGAGGCGTTAAGCAAATCTCTCTGCTGTGGCGCTGCATGCTTTTCTTTTCGTTAAGTTTACGAATACCACTTCACCGAAGTGGTTCAGCTATCATATGCCGTCCGTAAAAAGTGTTATCAATCTCGTGACGAACAGTACGTGAAACAATGCGTTCTCGATAAATAACGATGAGGAACGAAAAAATTGGAATTTTTGATCAATAACTGGGCAACGTGTAATCACTACCGTTATGACAACCTCATGCATGAAAATGCTTTGCTATGCTACACTAACCTACTTTAAAATGAATAAAGGGGGGTGAGTTTCTGAAGAAACTGTGGTACTGCGCTTATCTGGGGGAATACAAGAACTGAGTTAATAATGTATTGTTATTAGAAATCCTCCACAGAGGTCAATTTACATTATTGAATCAAAAATGAGTCAGCAGATCTTAATATAATTATTTTGACACATGTTTGTACCTCAACCATTAAGAAGCGACTCTCTCATCCCAAAGAAAGGTACAACTCGAGGAAATAGGATTCTTTTACAGTCCATGCGACAGGTATTCCCCAACCCCTACTCCTTCTTGTAAAAGCCATGGCATAAGCCTCTAAAGGAGCACTTTATTACTATTGTATTCTGTCACTATGAACCAGCATAAATTTGCTATACACCGTAAACACCAAAAATATCCATAATTTGTATGTTGCGTTTGAACAGCATCGTTACTGAACAGTTGTGAACGCTTAAAGTAGAATAGGTCTTTAACCTCGACGAAGAGAATTTTGTTTGGTTTGGTTTCGTTTCGCGTGCGTGAGTGTCGTCATAATCATATGCAATTTTGAGTGCAATTTTAATTTGAAATGATTAAAAACACCAATTTTCATGCAACCCAGGTAGATTTGTATCAGTTATTTTTCATTTCTTTGTGCTTATTGGAAAAATATTGAGGTAAAGGGGTATCCTCCACTTTTCACTAAAGCCGAGTATTCTCTGACACTACTTCTATATTAGTCCAGGTTTGTCGGTGTTTGAATTGAAATCTGTTTCTCTTAAAAATTTTTTCACTCAAGTCGTGTATCCTCTGAAACTATTTCTTTGCTTTCCTGGTTTATCGATGTATTAAATGAAATCTGTTGCCCTTATTGGCTTGGTCTCTACAGAATCGAGACGGTTTTTGGCTGATACGTCTTTCCACGTGTCGACATCACGGTGCGCATGTCCGATCGTTTTGGGTGTGAAGCTTCACTTATAAGATTCAAATACTGGCTAAATTTTCCAGTTCTTTTACTGAACAAACACTTCTTTTGTTTAGCTTAAGTGTGCAACTCTCTTTTTAAAATCTCCAGGATTAAACAAAATTTTGTAATACAACGAAAATTGCAAATATTACAGCATTAAAAGTTGCTTTTAGCCTAACGAAAATTGACAAGGGTTTTGCTCTTTTATCAATTTTCACGATTTTAGCAAGTTAAGTTGTGCTGAATGGCTGAATTTCACGGAGGATTGATAACAAAAGAACAACAGTCATCTTTTGAAAAGAAAATAACCACAAACACGAAATTTTGTGGCCCCCTTGATGAAAACTCGCCAAAAAGACACAACTTTCTACGTTTTGTATTCGGTTTCCGTCAGTTGTGGAAAGAAGTGTCCTTTTAGCTAACGCAGGCGACGCGGAAGCGGTCACAACCAACTTTATTTGCAGTGCTTGCTCTCAGTTAATATATAATTTAAAAAGAGCATTCCTTTCAGAAATATCTCCAACTGCGTTTGCTTGTCCGCCAAGACTTTTTCTAAAGATAACAGCGTGAGTCTTCGCTGGCAGCTGCCTTGTTGGCTGTAAGTCTCCTTGGAAACTTCACGGGTATTCTCTCCGCAAATGATTACTTTATTGACGACGACTGGACGAAATGGCGTTTTCAATTAAATTCAAAAGTGTGAGAAAAACGATTGCCAATGAATTTCTGTTATCGGCTGAGTTGTTTGCACGTTGAAGAAAGAAAAGTGCAATGAGCGAGCTTTCAACGAAAGAAACCACTTTATTCGAAGCTGAGGAAAACGATGAGGTTTGTATTTCAATATTAATGCAGAAAATTTTTATTGCATTATTATTATCCACTGTCAATGAGATCTGGCTAAAAGCAAAACATGATCAGTTTTGTTAAGCAATATATATAGAACAGCCCATCTGCAAATAAGTGTTTATGTTACAGACGTCATCTCGCGTGAGCTAAGTACTGTTTAGCAGATTATTCTTTGTAGCATCATCATGATGTGGTTCAGGATACATTTTCTGAGCGTGCAACATTTTGTAGCCTAACTATTGATTTCCGTGAAGTGAAAATGCATTTTGAAAATTGCAGGAAGAATTACCATGAAGGAAATTAATCCTTTGCTTATGGCTGTCATTGAAATCAGATTTAACACTTAACACTACCGATTAAACTGCTCAGACTCTAGGTCATAATTAGTTGATTGAATGCTGTTGTGCTATAAAGCTGATTTCGAATTTCACATCGAGGCCTCAATGTTTACCACAGGTTTTTTCCTGTCTTTTTCTGTTGGTCCTGTTCGCTTTTGTAATCTCAGTTTTGAAAGCAGCCTTTGTTGATGAAGCAACAATTTTAAGGATAGAGAATGAGTTAAAGAGAGTTTTTAATTATCTCTAATCTTCGGAGCTCTTGAGAAATAATTGACTATGTTCTTCTGTTTATGATTTCTTAAACTGTTCTGTTCTTTATCAACACCTTCCCTCTTGTACCGACTGTTTTAAAGATTGCTTTTATTTGCTCATCTCTTTAGTTATTATACTTAGCCATGATTACGTCTGCAATTGCCTTTAAACTTGAAAAAAAGCCAAAAGCATACACAGTTTAATTGCTCGCTAATATGCGCCGAAGACTAAAACGGTAATACTCTGTAAGCACGCAGAAATGATGAAAACCTGATGAGGACTATAATATTCGTCAAAGTTTTTATGACGCCATTTCTTTCTACATGGAAAAAGTCTTTTATTTCCCCTCTCCAAGAGATCATAAACTGGTTCTAGACAGTTTATATTCTCCTACCCTGCCTTATTGCGAAATTTGTGTGATAGCATTGTAATTGGGAGTGACGGTGAAGTGCAAGTAATTGACTGTCAATATAATTTTTCTATTTCCTCTTTATTCTCCAGTGAGAATCAAATATAAACAATAAGGGTTGTTTCGACAGAAATTGCATTAATCTCACTTTTCCATGAGAAACTGGCGAGGTTGCACGTTTTTCAGATTTGGCACATTCTCATTTCTTTTAAAGATTTTTGTCCTTAATTGTCTCATTACTCTAAAAACAGCTCCTTGACCACGTGTTTTTCTTTTGCATACGGGATATTTCCTCTTAAATCGAAAAAATGGGAAGAGGATGCTAACGGATGGCAATAATTTCCTTCCGAATTGCAAAGATTGCCATCCTGACTAATTGCAACGATTGCCGTCCGAATTGCAAAGATTGTTGTCCGAACTGCAAAGATTGCCATCTGGATTGGAACGTTGCCATCTTAATTGTAACTTACAAGCTTTAAAAATTCTAGGTAAATATTTGAAGATATGACATTGCTCCTTAAATTTCCAATTAGTCTGAATTATCATTTTTTTTCGGTTTACATGCCGTAGTGTTTTTCATGGCTTTTAGAGCAGGCAAGGAGAGAATTTGAAGGTGACTTGTGGCTAAAAATTTTTAGTTTAATCGAAATAAATTGCTTCCTATGATTTTTGAAGATTTTTTTTATTTTATTCCGCTTGATAGCAGGTTGTATTTTGAGTAAATAAACTGTTGCCTATTTCCTGTGGAAGATTTCTATTTTAAATTTAATCAAAAGATTGTCATTTAAGTAGTGTTTTCATCCAATTTAGCTCCTATCGAATATGACATGTACACTACGCAGAAATCGTTTCACTGCACTGCATTTTCTCAGACAAGAAACTTCACCATCGTTTCATTTGCCCGTATGATGTTTTATTCATGATTTAATATTCATAGCTCCAAATTTCCCCTCATTGTTATGATAACCCGGTAAGGTTAGTGTAAAGAGTGTTTGCACCGCTGCAATTGCTGTTATTGTCGCGTGTGATTTCTATTTGACTTGTAAGGTAAACGTGTCGTCACAGGAAGCAATCCCATCTGAAATGAGATATTCCATTGGTTGTCTCATCAAATGCTTACAGGAATTAGGGACGAGGGTTCAATGTTTAATAACCACGCTAACAGATTAATGGCGGGTGAAGTGGAACACGAAATGAACTGAGCGTAACCTAACGTCCTATACTGCACCATCCAGTATTGAGGATCGCCGTGAAATGTATTCAGAAAAAGGACAGGAAGATTTTCGGAGAAATCAGGATATAATTTGAAATATTCAAAGTTGTTGTGACCTTCTGGGAGCGTCCTATTCACGTGAGATTTAATTTTTGACAGATTCGTAGATCTTTAACCGTTGATATTTTCAGTTGGAAATGTCACAAAAGTTTCGCACCATCAGCAACGCAGTAACTGCGGGAAGGAAGTTGAATGATTTGGCTAAAAATCACAGAAACGTTACTTTATATATGGATCCCGATGGAACAACACATATTGTAACCTACACAGAAGAGGAAACGGTAAGATAACACAATTAGAGTTTAATTTGGCTCTCATTTCCTCGTATATCGTGGTTTTGCTTTAAACAAGCGATGACACCCTTGAAAGCACGAAGGGAGCGTTGCTGAAGTCGTACGAGCATTGCCACTGAAGCTCATCGGTAACGTTACATAAGCTCTCTCCGCAACAGTGTATAGTATTAAAACTTAGGCCACCCTAAGAATTCCATCTATGTGTTTTAAAGTTTGAAATTACGGATTTGTTTTCTCACATAACGGTGAAGTTGTTCAGGTTATCAGCCAGACGAGGCTTTTGGATTGCGTTACTCTTTGATATAGGAGTCTACTTGTTTGTAGTTTTGTGTATATCAAATGTCAACTGCAAGGAACCGCAATGTAATTGTTTTATAATCCAATGAATACCTTCAAGGATTATTTCTGATTGGCTGGTAGGAATGTAAATAAAGAATCCGAAATGGATTCTATATTTAGGTTTTTACTTTGAACGACATTTTTTCTTTTTTTTTGAAAATACCATGGAAATTCCTTACTTAATAAATAATGGGCTCCTGCTGTTAACCATGAATTTCTGAATTTCATATGAATATCATGTAAAAGGCACGTTTTTTAATTTCATATTTCATTAGAATTTTATGATTTTTAATTTTTAATTTCTGACCAAACAATTTTAAAAAATATCGATAGTAGTTTTTTTTTGTTTTTGCTATTTTTCCGTGGTTCATTATTTTCAGTGAGGTTAAACATTTTCGAACCTCAACGACTCTTATATTAAGTTGTCTTTTCGGTGTTTTTTGACCCGAGTCAACAATTTTTTCAAGAATGTGCGTTCCAAACTGCGATTTTTGGGGTTGATTTTCCTAATTTCTTCCTTGTTGAAAAGTTTGATGTGTAGGTGTGCAACTGTTTAAAAAAATATTTTCTAAGTGTTAAAAAAAGGTGAAAATTGGAGTTTCCATACTGACGGTAATTAATCCCTTCACTCTCAGGAATGATCAAAAAGTAATTTCATCCAACAATGTCGATAAGATTTCAAGCAGGAAGTTCTCACGCCTGTCCCGCAAGCTTATGCTGACCTTGTAAGAGAGAAAATCCGTTCATTTTTCTACCTCAAATCCACTCTTAGGTGTAATGAGCGGAATGTTCGTGTGGACAATAAAAACTGGCCGAGCATAAACGGTTCAGTGGAAAAGAAAACTACCACACTTTTTCTTTACCCAGTAGTTATCACGAACTGCTTTATCTAACCACAGGTAGCACTGCTCTCTCCCGAATGTCTTCGTGTTTGTAAAGTTATTTTTGCTATTAATATACTAAGAACTCTCTTTGTCATGAGAACTCTTTAATCGGCTGAGGAATTTTAAAATGAAAACGGAGATGTTACTTTCAAATGACAATATATGTAGATATTCTGTATATAAAATCAACTTTGAGTAGAGTCGAGTCGGCCGAGGCTTCGTAAATTCGGCGCATTTTGTTTGTTTTTTTTTTTATTGGAAGGGGGGGCACGGGTGTGACCCTGTTGAAAAACATATTAATTTCATTCCCCTATTTAGGATAAACGTGAGTCTTATTGACGTGAGGGAGTCACAACTAGCTTATTCAAACTCAATTTAGAAATAAAACTTGAAAAAAAAAGTGCCACAAATATAGATTGCACCGCCTAGTTAAACCCTTCGGTAAGTCTTCCGGTCTAGAAAAAAAATTATTTCTTAAAACGCTTATCAGTAAAACTTCATATCTTGTTAAAGACTAAAGACGCCCATGATCATACCCTCTCGAGCGGTTCATACAAGCCCTCACCGCCCTCACCGCCCTCCCCCGATATATGATATACAACATCTGATTATTACCCAGTTATTAGGCAAGTTTGTGTACTTTTGTCGTTTGACTTTCTGTTTGCTGTTGCTAGGCTTCTTAAGCTTATCGCTGCAGAAGTATTTAAGGGGTTCAGCGAAGGAAATGCCTGTTCTGACAAACAACATGCTTCTGTTTTTTTTGGAAGCGTAGAGAAGATTTTTCTTACAAAGTGGATCACCGAATGCCTAAACCATGTCGTCTCCATTATGGTTAAATTACTTCAAAGTGTTTTTCTTTTTCGAGTGTTTTAATTAAAGTTTGTTTAATCCACAATGCAAATTGGAATTTCACAAAGTGTTTCGTATTGTGCAACGTGGTTGTTTGCGAATGTTTGAGTTCTCTTTCGCTCCTGGTCTCATGACGATGGTACAACTGCATCAATTTCTCAAACACTGCTAAACATGAAAGAAGAAATACTCCACGCTGTGAAAATGTGGCTGTTTCTCTGGCGCAAAGCCTCAGTACATGTTTTATCCCGCTGAGTCCACGTTGAATATTGACCCTATTGAATCGTTCAGTGGTAATTTTTTTTCTTTTTGTGAGCTGTTTCGTGAGTCATGCCTTCATCGGCAAATGAAGCCCAAAATCTAACAGTGCCCGATTCTCTGAAAAAATACCTTACATCTCGGAAAGGTTCAGGGGCTCCGCGAGCTATGACAGAGAATGATTTAACGGACGAGGAAAAGGTATTTATGAAGAACGTAGTTTCACTTTCTCTCTTCTCTTCTCTCTTAATAAGATCTATATTTGTTTAGGGTGGATTAATTGTTTAAGAGATATCTGGAGTCTTCTGTACTCCTTTAAATCATGTCTTTGGTATGAAATTATAGAAAAAAAATATTTGCAGTTCAACAGGAAATATGTCACAATGTTACCACGGGACAGCGCTGACCAAGGGTAAACTATATCGTAGACTCCGGCCTACTCGAATGATTTCTTTCCTACGGAAACGACGAAACTGTAAACGTGAACGCTGATGACCACTAGACTTGCGATCTTTCAAAGTCAAAAATATAAAAAAACCAGCCTTCTTTCTATTCAGACAAGTAGCTACACGACGGTCGTGTTTACATATCAGCTATCAAAACCGAATAAAGAGCGAGCTACGAGCGAGCCGGACAAGGAGTTTAAGAAAGTCTCCACGACGGCCGTTTACACTGAATTCACCATCCCTAACCGTGATCAATGCGCATTTTCTCCATATTGTATTCTATACATTTCCCATCGTAATGTAACGGAGAATTTGTTTAACAGTTTAATAAGAGCTCCTTTCGTCGGCGATCACTTCTGTTATTGTCATGACCACAATGTTTGGTTTGGCAGCGATGCTGTCAGGAGGAAATGATGAGCTGCTTGTTACTCTTAAGGGTAAAAGACTTCATGCGTAGAAGTAACGCAAAAAAAAAAGAAGAAAAAGATTTGTAGGTAATCAACACTTACTATTGATCCTTTTATTGAGATCAGAATCATGGCTACCTACTTGCACGAAAGCAAACAGAGTTTACTAACAGGTTTCTTTGCACATAAATGAATGATGTAGCTTTTATGTAAGTTTTTGTGCTATTTTGGCACTTGCATTGTATTAGTGACGTAGGAATAAATGGTTCATTAGAGTTAGTGTGCATGAGTCATGCTCGTAAACAACTGAAGTTGCGAACTGTAAAGTAACTCGGTGTATTTGATTATCATTAAGGCATAGTGGAATTGTCAGTTATGTCCATTAATATAAGTGTACATGGCACAATGACCTCTACTCTTTCTTAAAACTTCGCTGTCCGTTCACTTAATGCGGTATTTTATGCATTGCTAAACACCTTTTCTTTGGTGCTATTAGCGACAATTATGTGTCTCTAGAGAGAAAAACTTTCTGCTTTTTAGACTGGCAGCCTTTTGTCTTGAGCTTTCTTGTTTGGCCAAATTACGTTGGGATATAAAACAATCGTTTTAGGACGCGCTAGAGTGATTCCAAGAGATGTCTTGTTCGACCTGGTATCTTCAATGAACTCAGACAGTGATATTATCAACACAAGTCATCGTTTAACTTATGACACACGATCGCTAAACAAAAACGCGAGAATCGTCCTTTTATCGCTAAGATTCATATGAAAGGCAAATTCGAGTGTACGTCAGTGTTAACTCAACTTTCAGAAACCACAGTCCCTTGAAACGCCGAATGGATCTTCCCGAAGATTCGAGAGGTCGCGCTCGTTCTCCGATCGGTATTCGCCTTCACGGAGGTTGGATAAGTGATTCAGACTATATCAATGAGACGTCCTTGTTCTGCACTGAAGTAGGTTTACGTTTACTTTCTGTTTATTGCTTGCTTTAAACCTGATGTGATGTGTCAGGTTTGAAGTTTCATTTGTCATTGCTAAGGTGCATGTTCATCTTCTAAAATCCGAAGAGACAATGGCAAATACTTATATTTACACAAAACGTATTTCACTTTGTTTCTGTTTTTGCTGCAATTTTAGCAGTAGGCTAAATTCAAGTCCGCATTTGCTAGTTTTCGTACTAAGAACTCTTTCATTTGCTATTCAATGCGATTATATGAATTTCACCTTACGTCACGGGAAGCAAATATTGCATTTACGAACAAAATAGATGTCAATGGTTCCTATCGTAATTAACCTCATTTGATAACAGTTTTTGTTTTACCTATCTTCAATTTTCTGTATCTCATCACGGTACGTTTTTGTGAACATCATGAAACCCAAATGGCAAATTTTGTGTCTGAAATACTTTGTTCTCAAGCGGGGCTTAAGTAAATTTTACGAAAGCAGTCTACAGCAAAGGTTTATGGGAAAAAAAACAACCCTAATTTTTTCACCTTTCTCAGAATCCTCTTGATAGCCAGGTTGAAAAATAGCAGAATATCTCTTGTTGACAGCTAATGTAAATAATTTACTTGAGTGAAAGCAGAGGTTATTTAACAAAGGTAGTTGAATGATTTTAAATTCAGACGTTCGTAACGTCAAAAAAGTCAATTGTGGAAAGATAAACATCTCACGGAGGAGTACTAAGGGAAACTTACTCCAAAATTACGAAATATCTAAGGTTCCGCAGCCAAATGATTCCCATCTTTAATACTTCATCATTTAAATCTTTATGTCGTCTAGAGTTATAACTGATAGTTCAAAGACAGTCTCGTGCGAACATGATTCAATCACTCAGTTTCTTCGATCGCAAACAGTTTCAGTTATACTGGAAATTTACGCGGAAAGTTCCGCCTTGAAACGGCTGATTGAACAGAACACATAAGACCAAGAAACGAATTCTGAAAGCTTTTTTTCCAAATAAGAGGCCAAGAAACAAAGTCTTAAGGGTTTTGTCTAAGTGCTAGTTAAGTATTTTTAGTGGCACGATTGCGAGACTTTAGCCGAATTCGCGTTATTTTGCTTTCTGTAAAATGTTACAAAGATCCTCAATCGTGATACAACAAATCCACTGTTTCCTTATTCTTTGCAAATGGAAATAAGAAAAATATCAAACAAACGACTTTCACAAACATTCCTTTCCTTTGTTGACAAGGAATACCTCATTACGCGGAAGTTTTACGCGCTTCTCAACAACCCGACTTTTATACATTCGCTTAGTAAAATTTTTGTTTAATTTAATGGATGAATCATGTACTGCTCATTACTCTGTTCCCTATATCACGTTTTATCACCTCGTCATTTGGGCACCTGTTCCTATAAAAACCGCATCACAATGAGAAGATCGACGCTCTCTTATATGTGTGTTTATACAAAGCCTGACAATCTTCAAACGATTTGAGGTGTCCGAAGTAGTTGGCGCATCCATTCTTATGCAAATAAATCGGAAACATTGGAGAAATTACACATGAATACACCGTTCTATTTGATATTTCAACGACTTCCTTGGGTTGAGAATTAATTTCATGAAAAAAAGCATGGCACTTGGAGGTAATAAAAAATAAATTTGGATTTAATTGGCGAAGAGATTTTTATGTGCTTTGATTTTTTTTCGGGTTTAAAATTAGAGCGTGGTTGCAAAATGTAATTTTTAGTAATCATTTCAAAACAAAGCTGTAATTGTTACACATGCGCAGTTTCTTTAGTCGGTTTCGAACCTTAAATCACTAGAAAATGATGCGTTGGTGATTGTCTGAACCACAAAATGCGCATCCATTGATCAACCTTCTACATGGCGGAATGTTTCGTCGAAATGACAATAATTATGACCTGATAAACAGCAAGAGGCAACTGATTTATTCAGAGAAAGCTTGAATGAATAAGTAAAACGTGAATGCAGAGCTAATAGAAAGTAAGAGCCCGCTGTGGTGAGGAACTGATTAATTTTTCCGGAGCCTTTGCAATGCCGAATGGAGGACCAGGATCAAGTCCTTCGAGCCGCCGACCATCGCTTAGGCCTCCAAGCCCAGGGACGGACTCAGCAGTGGCTCAGATCCAACCACGACGAGGCTCCAGGGTACTCTTTGATACCAAAACTCCGCCATCGATTCTTAGATGGGAACTCTTAAACCGCGTTTTGGCGCTTTCTCTAAAGGGAGATTGGCCGGCTGTGGATCAACACCTCAACAGCCTGGAACGAAACAACATGGAAGTATCGTCGTCGACGGAGGTCGAAGTAATGAATGATCCTTCCACAATATTAAGAATTTTTTGATACATTGTTGCGCACAAAAATGCGGCCTTCGAAATACAAAAATCCCGCGGTAGATAAAGCACTTTTGATTTCGAGATTTTTTTTTCACACTCATCGGGCATCATCCTCATTGGTTTGTGGTTCGAAATTGCAAATTTTAGTGTTACAATTTTTACCGGCTGTTTTACGATCAAAGATGGGCGGATGAGAAGTTCCAAGAAACTTAACAATACCAATTATGGAATAGAAATGATCTTTAGTTAGTTATTAAGGCTTAGGCGGTCTTAATTTTTAAGCACCTGGACACAGATTCATTATTGAACCAAGATATTATTGCTAGTTCTATTTCTCGTTACACTGTCCTTCTCTCGCTCGCTAGACTACCTCAGCCTACCCCTTAACGCTTTTTTTGGTTGAGGCTTGTTATTGTTTCGTTATTGCCATACGCGACGTACAGCAGTAATTTATCTGAACGCTTATCACGTTTTGCGCTGCTCCTTAAACTCGTCCTATTGTGAAGTTTTGTTCCGTAACTTAACGCCGCAAAACCGTCGTAGAATTTAATGGATTTTTAATTTCGTTAACTCGTCCTCTGCAAAAGGACCAAAATCCACTGAATACACAGTGGTCGTAATAATGAATATTGAATTCGCCAGGCAAGCTGCTCGCTCCCATTCAGTTTTGTGCTGATTGCGCACGGCGGAAATCTCATTACTGCGTGCCGCGCGACTGGTTTGGTTGCGCCTCTATCAAATCATGGCTTCCAAAGCAGAGGTTTGTTTCTTCAAACCCCCTTTCCCGCCGTTTAAAATGAGCGTTTGTAATTTTTTTCACTAAAGGTTCATCTCTCTTCTTTTTTTCTTATTATTTTTTAACAGGACAACGGCTTAACGCCGTTAATGTTGGCTGCCCGTGACAACAAGCACAACATCGTGGAAAAGTTACTTGAACTGGGCGCCGTGGTCACAGACAAGGACAAGGTAGGCGGCGAAATCCGGTCCACTTGCACTTCACTTGTTAATACGACAAGGTTTTTTCGAGCCATTTTCTATAATTACACAAGAAGGTAATCAAAAGATTGATTTGCCATTTTGTCAGCTTTACCGCATCAAATAAGGTGACTCTTCTGGGCCATAGTCTAATTAGTGGAGATTTCACAGAAAATATTTTGGAAACACTTAAGGATGTGGAGTTAGTTATTTTTCCTCTGTGAATTTCCGGATTGTTATTGATCGCACATCTCGAACCGATGAGGACTGTTTTTGGCCACTTGTTCTTACAATGCGTGGTGCAGCGGCCAATTTTATTTGATATTCCCGCAAATTGCTTACTAAACGAAAACGTGAAATAAAGTAGTTTATGTGCGTTTCAAATTTTGCTTATCGTAAGGTAAACTGAAGACTCGGTAAAACGTTTTAGAATCTTAACGGAGGTATGTTTGCAGTGTTTTAAACGAAACATGTTTTCTTTCTGAATTTTTGTGTGCTGAAACAAGAAAATTATAATGGAAGCTCTCGATATTTGTCTGCTACCTTTTGTTTCGTTGTGTTTTTGTAGAAAAGAATCTTAAAATTGGATTTCCTGCATCAACACAGCTGAAGTAAAGAAAAAAAGGTAAAATGCATATCAGCTGGGTAAAAAACTTGGCGAGTTCCTTGAAAGCCCTCGTCTTTTATTCGGACCAAACACAAGCGTACCTTGAAAATTACACACTCCTTGGATGGATAAACATTGCACTTGCAAAATAGCGGTAAACCGCAGTTTTAACCTGGTCCTTGATTTCAATTTTCAGGATCAAATATTGATGCCTTATTAAATTTTTATATCCAGCTTCTAATTGTGCTCACTATGCGATCTTTCTCCTGGTTAAAAAAAATTTGCACGACAAAGTGTGTTTGTGAAGAGAAAAATTTCACTGCCTTTGATCCCTTTGTGCGAGCAATTCTTAGAGACGTATCGTTTGTTGATTTTAACACCAACAAAAATGGCCTACGGTGATGACAAATTGGAGAGAGAGGCAGCTGATTTTAAAGACGATTGTTCATATCTTAGTAACTACAACTGAAGTCTTCGCGCAACTCCGTCACGTGACTTCGCCTTATCTCTTCGAGCAATTATAACTTTGTTGAGGTTTATAAAATTTGTTCGTAACAAATTAAATTTTACCTGTAGTTGATCTATATGCGGTTTGGTTTTGCGGAAAAATCTTTTAGCCCTTCGTAAACATTCACATTTATCTTTTTGCACAATATTCAGTCGAGGCTTTCTTTATCTTGAGCGGAAGGTATATTTCCCTTCGTTTCTAAAGAAATATTGTTTTCAAAACGTATTCAGCTAACTACACGCAGAGTTACTTTGTTCTTACCTTCCTCTCGTTATGAAATACGTGAATCGGTGATTATGTAAATTTGTTTCTTACAAAATTATTTGGGAGACAGATATTTTCTGATCGAGATCGTCAATACACGGAGCAGCTAAGCCTGCTTAGAAATAGCCGCGTCTTTTACATATAGTTTCCATTGTTCAACAGTATCGCCGCATATGTTTGATTTTCAATATTTTGTTTAAAATCTATTGAAACGGTTACCACTTTTTCAAGTCGCGTGAGTTTTCCTTAAGCGTATGAAAGGACTTTATGATTTCTCTTATCTTTCTATGATTTCTTTCAAATTTCCATGTTTATTGTGCATATGTTTATCGTTTTCTAGGCGTTTTTAAGTGATTTTTTTTTACCGAGAAAAAAATAAATCCCCGCCTTTCGAAACATGAACTGTCGACAAGAAGTCATTTTAAAATTTACCATACATTATCGCTACAAATGATTCAGCCATGACTGTCATTTGAAAATGAAATCACAACTTCGACCAATGCGAGGTCGAGTTCTAATCATCTGTTGACCAAAAATATACACTTTATGTTTATAAACTGAAACTAGGACGAGATGAAATTTTTCCAAAGTAAATACAAAAAGTTATTTCTCTTAAGTCAACCTTTACTCGAGAGATTTTCTTTTTGATATCAAAACGACTGCAAAGAATGGCTAAAGTTAAATGAGGCTGTACACGGCCTTTTCGTGTTTACAGTTACAATTTACGCGACAAGATTTGCTAGTTTGTGATGATATCAAACTTTCGCTCATTATTTTCCAACCATTTTCCCTAGTTATTTCATATCTTATTCGCCATCTCTCGCCCATTTTAAGACAAGTGTTTCCTTCATACATATCTTTGGATAAAAAGAATTATCTTTACAATCACTTCTAAGTGGAATCGAGCTGAATAAGCAAATTTCATTAAGCATGTTATACCATTTTTTTAACCAACTTCATTAAATTTTTGAAGTAAGTTTTCGCTGATACGATTTCGGTCAAAAGAAAAAAGAGAAAATTAAAAGTATATTTTATTATTTTCTATATACTTGACGCTTAAGTCTTTGTCTTGTGTCTTTGATGTCAAACAAACTGATCGCTCACAATGAGATAAAATCAAAGACGGAAGCGCTTGCGATTCGACAAAGGCGTTTGTATTCACAGCTAAAAGAACCTATTTTTTATTTGGAGATTGCTTCCGACATTTGCGTTTTCGAACTGCACACACAAAATGACAGGATCTTGAGAAAGAATCACTTTTGAAGACAACTTGCTCGAGATTTTAGTTCATTAGTTGAAGTAATAACCTCGTGCCTTCATTGCCACCTTTAACTCTTCACGGGAAGCGACTCGCAGTATTCATTGCAGTTTATTTCTTGCACTAATTTTTTCAACCAATTTGAAGCATGAAAGAAAATTACGTTTTGATTGCATCTTAAAAGATGTTTTACTTTAGAGTCTTGCACCAAATTTTTTCGTGTTATGAAATTTTAAAAAGGTTTTGCATCAAACTTCTTATATCGCTGACTTTTTAAATTCAGCGTTAGTCCTGCAAAAATTGAACCGAGTTGAAAATGTTGCAAGTCTCTCTCAGAATACAGTGAATAGAATGAAAAAGTATAAACTAATCTTTGTATTTACCTAAGCGATCTTTGTGGCCGACGGTTTTTCATCTTTCATAACAAATTTATCAGCGACACACGACGTGCAAAGTAAGGATTTATGTAACAAAAACTAACATTTCTCATTAAAGCTTGTGGAGGGTAATTCAGTAACTCATCACTTGCAAAATGCTCAAAGTAAATTTTGATTAGATTATGATCCTCTATTGCATGGCGACTGCATAACGCCTTTCTACGGTCAGTAAATTCCCAGCGCAGCACACCCCTCGGCGATATTGACCCTCATATAGCTTAAGGCTCGCTTCAAACGCCAAACCTTTCAAGTATCAATCATAAATACTTATTTTGGTAGACTCAAGCGATAAAGATCGACTGTTGATCCAGACGTTGACCTTAATCAGCCTCGTAATCAGTCACCTCAGTGAAAGAGGGGAATTGCGGGATGCAAACATGGATTATGCTGATCCATTCATACATTCGACACATGAAAGTTAGTAGTTGAAATCGGGGCATAAGCTGCTTGCATTTGAAGGAAAGTTTTATGGAATGCCAACATTCGACAGATTTATTCTTGTTTGACCGCGGTAACCTGTGTGTTCATGGGGAAAACCAGTCGCACGCAAAAATCACGACTTACCAGTGCAATATGAACGTATTATCCGAAAACTGTAATTAAAGGACAAATATCATTTCACAGACCAAAAATTTTCATGATTATGCGATTTGACGGCGTGCATTACGTGATCACGACATGGAACGGTGAAAGTGTTGGTAAAATGATAAAAGGAATATTTTATTTCTGACAAAGCTCAATGCCAAACTAAAAATAATCGCTATAGGTAATACGCAAACTAAGTACAGCAGTTTTGGAAGGATATTGTTGATCAATAACGAAAGTATATACCAGAGCATCAGCTGATCACTAAAAGAATCAATACTAACATCCGAGAAAGGCCAAGTCAATCTTTCCTTTCAACCATCAAGAAATCGTTATCTTTCACATCTGAAGCTCAACCACTGATAAGAATAAAGACTGATGTTATCAACTATATTTCTCCACTATATTTAGCTTTCAGACGAGCCTTACAAACGAAAAGCAGTCTGATTCGAAGATTATAGTTTTATGAATTGTATGCATGGAAAACGGAGATTCGCCACTGACTCTGAATCCTGAAAAATTTAACCCTTTACACCCTGTTATCAGTATGCAAGTTCTCCATACTGTTCACTATACATTTCCGATATTACTTATCAAGGAGAATCTTTGTTCTAATCAAGCTTCTTGAATTCGAGATCGTTTCCTTTATTCTCATGACCTTAATGTGTGATTCTGTTGGGAGAAATTAGATGCTGGTCACATGTAGGGGTTAAGGAGTAACTTGAAGTTTCGAAGTCACTTATTTGCAGTTCACCTAAATCTTCACTATACGAAGCCATCCTTTTCCTCTTGTACTAGATATTTACAATTTCACGCTTTACAGCCTTGCAACAGTTTATATTTTCTCCATGCTGTTCTCAATACATATCTTAAGGTGCCGACAAGGAGAATTTATTTAAGAATCAAGAGCTTCGTGGTTGGTGATCATTTCTTTACTTCTCGTTACTGTCACGTTTTGTTTATGAATAGGGAATCATGGTCCACCAACTATTTCGCTTGCAAGTTCGTTCGCTCACCTGCGCAAAGTTTTCGTTACAACCGTGTGTGATGAATCGATTGGAAACAACCATTTATACCAAAGACCAGAACCTCTCTTAAAATATTCTCTTCCTTCATCTTTGCAGGGGGGCCGCTCAGCTCTTCATTATGCAGCATGTTCTGGCTCTGACGGTATTGTGAAACTTCTTCTCTCCAAGAAGTCGGATCCGACACTTCCAGCCGGGGTAAGTAGAGGAAAATTAAAACTGAAATAACTTGCACACTTCGTTTCACTTTGATTAGCAAAATTTAAGAACCCATACAACTTCTGCACGGAAACTTAGTTGATCGGTCTCAATCTCTTCAGTAATCGTGACATTTTCCTCCAATTTTCCCAAAGCCTCTCTGATTTATTGCTCCTGCATCAGTTTTTGCGCACCAACTGATTATAAGGCTACGCGAGGATCCTGTTTACCCGTGTAACCAGGATAAACATTCATATTTTGCGCGCCAGCTAAAGGTACGTGAGGACCCCTGTTTAACCGTGTGGCTAGGATAAACATTCAACTTTTGCGCGCCAGCTAAAGTTATGTGAGGATCCCTGTTTACCCGTGTGGCTAGGATAGACATTCCACTTTTGCGCGCCAGCTAAAGCTATGTGAGGACCCCTGTTGTCTCGTGTGACTGGGATAAACATTCAATTTTTGCGCGCAACCTCATTATAAAGCTGCGTGAGGATTCCTGTTTTCCCGTGTGTCCAGGATAAACATCAATTCATCTTTTAACTTAAACTGATTTGCTGATCTTCTTTTCAGCCTGAGGAGCAACTTCCACTGCACATCGCATGCAGTCGACCATCTGGAGCTTTGGAGATTGTTAAAACTCTACTAAAGGCCACTGGAAAGGATGCCAAACTCCTCACTGACAAAGTGAGTCAACTGAGTTTCTTTGGATGCTGTGTCGAAAAACCAAAACAAAAGGAATCACAGCTGTAATTTTTCTTCTAGAGCGGGTCGATCCCACTGTACCTTGCGATCATGGCAGGAAATCAACAAGTAGTGAAAGAGCTACTCAGTTCCCAAACTGAACAGCAAGTGAAGATCACCAGAGGGGTAAGAAGTTACAGAAAATATGGAGAAACAAAAGAAGACAGAGTATCTAATAAAAAAAATTGAAATACTATTGTATGGGCGCAGTGCGGTTGTTTTTATGAATCATCAGACGTTACTTCGATATCAGAAATAACTTTGACGGCCTTGTATGACGTCCATACCGGAACAATCATTGATCGTCATCGTCTTTTTAGAAAGGATTGTCAGATTTTAGATCCCAAAAAATTGTGTTGTTTTCCATATTCCTCTTGATTGGAAAAGACGAAAGAACAAGTATGAATAAAATCCTATTCCAGTGCCTCATACTTTGTTAATTGTTGAAAGGGCATAGGGCCGAGTGAGGCTCAAAGTGTTACTACAAAGTTCACTTTATCATAATTTTTTTTGCTGCGAACTGAATTCATTTTCAGATTAACGGAGACACCGTGTTGCATGCTGCTGTACGCAAAAGGGAGATTGATATCGCAAAGATTCTTGTCGAATGTGGTTGTCCTGTGGACCTCCAAAACGTAAGTGAAAAAAGTCCTCGTTCCGTTTTCTTTTCTGGCCGATGAAATTCCTGACTGATCTTTCCTTCCTTTGTTGTTTTCCTTCTCTTTTATTTTTCTTTCTTTCTTTACAGTCCGAAGGCCAGACAGCTCTTCACATCGCTGCTTACGAAGGAGATGAAACAATGATCAAGTTTCTCCAAGCAGCTCGAGCTGATGCGAATATCGCGGATTCAGTGAGTTCATGTTATGTAGACGTTTCGATAGATAACTGGGTTACAACACATCAATTGTCGCACAAAAGGAAGGGGTTTTCAAATTTAGTGGCTCTTGCCAAGCTACAACTCAACACTGGTTCTGAAACGAAAACCGAAAAAAAGGGAAGACAAAAAACTAATTTAATGTCAGTGCGGAAACTCACTGCTTATGCGCAGCTCGGAAAACATATCAAAGACACTAATTCGTCCGCAGAATGATGAAAGCACCCTTTTTTTCCAAGCATTTGATTGGCTGATAAGAGGTGATCGTTAATGGATATTTGTACAAGATCTTCTTGGGAAAATACGTTACTTGTTAGCTTGCACGTGACCGTTGGTGCATCACAGAACATTTATTGACAACTTTTCCCTTTTTCCTGATCTGTTAGCACGACCGCACACCACTTCACCTGGCGGCTCAACGAGGTCACTCAGTGGTCGCCGAGTTCTTAGTGGATAAACTGAAAGCCAACGTGAATTTGAGAACTAAGGTATGGCTGATTAGAAGAAATGAGAAGTTAAAAGCCTCCCTTTGGTGTTGTTTTGTTTGCAGCAGAATCTCAGAAACGAGACGAAGCAAACTTTTTATGAATTTTCACGATGCTTGTTTCTAGGATGGCAGTACACTGATGCACATAGCAGCTCAAGCAGGACATCCTGACACTGCGTTGGTGTTTCTCAAAAAGGGCGTGCCCCTCCACATGCCCAACAAGGTGAACAAAATGTGTCCCTTTGGAGAATTGTGACATGAAAATAATATCATGTTTAACATTATGGCTGTCATTTGACAGGTCACAGAGCGAGGTTTCGTCAAAATAGTTGTATGAAAAACTACGAGTTTGTATTGAATATAACACCCAATGAAAACGGTCACACACTTTCTGAAATTTTAAATTATCCAATATGGGGATAATGATACCAACTTACTTATGGTTCTAAATATAAATCTACTGAGCTGTCATATTCTAATCACTACAGCTTAACAAAGACAAAGCATATTTTGATGAACATAGGGTAATTTCGTATTGTCTACTGAGTTAATAACGTAAATTGACCTCGGTAAAGAGCGAAAGACGAAGAGCTAAGGCTCGAAACGTAGGCTTTGACACTCTTCACTGTGGCCAATTCACGTTATCAACTCAGTCGATAATACAAATTACCCTTTTATACTCTCCCACCGACGCAGCATCACAGTTCCTTTAGAAACTTTCCTCCTTTATTTATTTAATGAAAATACTCTACGATAGCTTTCAATGTTGAGCTTTCATATGAAAGGTCTCATTATTCATTGATCTGCTTGGTAGTTAACTGAGGGAGTGTGCATTCATCTATTTTCTTTTGTTATTCATGGTGTAGGACGGTGCTGTTTGCCTTCACGCGGCAGCGAGGAAAGGTCATGTGGCAGTCGTCAGGGCTTTGTTGTCAAAGGGCGCCTCAGTGGACACCAAAACCAAAGTAAGAATCCATTGCTCGCCCTCAGTTAGATTTATTTTCTCAACACCCCAGGGGCAGATCCAGGAATTTTTTGTTGGGTGTGGGGAAGGGGAAGGGTAAGGGGAAGGGGAAGGGGGGGGGGGGGGTGCAAGTTTTGACTCAGAAGACACATCACTTTTTTTTCATTTCTACACCACAGCCTAAATATGCTGAGAACAACTTTAGAACAAGTAAATTGCCCATACCTCATTTTGAGTAAAAATAATACGATGCTGTCGCTGCAAGAATTTGGTACCGGAAAAGACAGTCATTGAAAAACCTTCAATTGTGATGGACGGAGAGTGTTGGGGGGGGGGGGATTCGAGCCCCCAGACCTTCTCCCTGAATCCACCACCGCCACTGCCACCGCCACCGACACATGAGTAGTAGGAATGAGAGTCAGGACTACAATTTAACCAACACCATTTGACGGATCGTTTTAGGAAAAAAAAAACACAGTCGTAGTGGGCTAATGCTTTGCGCGTTTTGTTCCCCAGTCGAGTTTTACTCCAAAAAAACTGTTGGTGTCTTTGTAATGTGAGGAAAACACAGGGAAGGGTTGATGAGAGGATCGAAGCTGGTTTGATTTTTGCACTTTTTGTCAATTAGGATCAGTACACGGCTTTACACATCGCGGTGAAGTATTGCAAACCACAGGTTGTTCAAGTCTTACTGGGATATGGCGCCAATGTCCAGCACAGAGGGGGCAAGGTGAGTTGGAACTGTTTCTACTAGTTTGAACAGAGCTGATTTCATTGAATTAGCCGTGAGAACATATCACCTCGATGAGCTTTGGGGTCCTCATTTCAAGATCAGAATTAATTTTCTCAGTTTTAAGGAGTGGTCAGCTTTTTCCCTTCAGACTGAACACAGTTCTCCTGTCTTGGTTTTTATTTTAGGCCGAAGAGACACCGTTGCACATTGCAGCACGGACCAAGGATGGCGAAAAAGTAGCAGAGATGCTGACCAAGAGTGGAGCAGATGTCAATGCACCGAGTGACGTAAGGAATAGTTCTTACATTTGAATACTTGTAATTCTAGGGCATAAGAAGAAAAGGCGATATGAGGGGGTGAGTGGGAAGGAAAAGGTGTCTCACACCCCTGTTAAAGTCATCTAAAAAAAACTAGTAGATTTGTACATGAATCTCGTTAATCTTGCCTTTCTCTCCTGAGGGCGTTGCAAACTTTAATTTTCTCCCTCCAACCATTGCCTTCTACTTGCAATCGAACATGAGAGGATGTTGACGCACTTAGTAACATAACAGGCATGGCAGTAATGCCAACATGTCACTATAACTCTTAGTTATGGGGAGAACCGTGACGGGGGGGGAGCAATGAGGTGCGGGGGAGGGGAGGGGGAAAGAATCCCCTCCAACTCGGTTGTATCCTATTTTTCCCCAAAGATCTTCTATCTTTCATCCCCTCTCACAGCAAATGAGAAATTACCATCCGTTTTTCCCCCTGGTTGTATAAGTTCAATCTGGTTCTTTTCAATGAGCTCGTTACAGGTTGTTTATCGTTAGTAATAAGGGTCGTTTTTTTTGTAGAATGGAGAGACAGCGGTGCATGTGGCCGCTAGATTTGGAAACTTGAAAATATTGAAGCTGCTCATCAACGAAAAAGCTGATGCTGCGAGGAGAGCGAAGGTAGACTGACGAATTCGTTTTGAGATCACCGTTAAAATCATACACCTTCTAGTATCAGATCGAGAAATCAAGTAGGCTGGGTTGTTTGAGGAAAGATTGACGGTAATTTGAGATTTGAGGCGAATCGACATTTATTTGTGTGCTGCCTTAAGTTTCTCTCACAACCTGGTGATCTTTTGTAGAGTTTGAAGAAAGAAAAACATTTTAACAGGAAGAGCTTAGCTTGAAAGGTGGGAAAAAAGATCGTACCTTAAAGAAAAATAAAAACATCGCTTTTTATGATCGAACACCAAAGGTAAACACTGATTGTGAAAGTTCAAGAAAGTTTCTTTAACCATCGCGATCTCATCCGTAAATTCATCGAGAAAATCTGATGTCTGATCAAGTTTATTAACTCTCATCGCCCCTTTGCTGGTTACTACTTTAACATTTTAAGGGGAATATACATTCTAATCACATCTGGAAGATATTTGAAGAGGGTTATTATTAACAAAGCATACATGTTTGTTTCGGTGTCAGAATGGCGAATCTGCCCTCCATCACGCCATCCGGGCAGGACACTACTTAGTGCAAGAAGAACTGATTCGAGTCTTATTCCAAATGAAGTCTAAAGCTGTAGCAAGACTTGTCATCAATATGCCAACCGATGTAAGTAACAGAAAAAGTCAATCTTTTAAGCTTAAAAGGGGAGAGACGCGCTTTTAGTCAAGTCGCCCCATTGAAGGAGATCCAGGTAGAAATTATTGTAGACGTATATAAATTATCTCTGTTCAGAAGCTCAAATCAGTATAGTTAACTGTCAGAGAAATAGACAAAATGAATGTTGTTTTGGTATATCACCGATTACATCTTAACACAACAACAATTCGTCCCAATTTTCTTCTGTGTAAGGACATACACTTAGTCTTTAAGAAAAGACCTTGAAGAGTAAACATTCTGATGTTCGCGTTCTTTACAATTTTAAAATGGTTTATCGTCCTCAAGTTAGAACATTGCTATAACTTGCATGTTACATCCCTGATGTTTCCCACGTTTGTTTGACTACTACCTACACCTTTGACTGCTACCTACACCTTTGATGTTTTTTTTATAGAAAGGTGAGACTCCTCTGCATTACGCTGCCAAGTTATCCAAACTGAAAGTCAAAGGGAACGCTGACATAGATATCGTCAAATTGCTTCTTGAACACGGTGCCGATTGCACAGCAGTCACGCATCAGGTGGGTTAATTTTCACATACTCGACAACAAAGTGTCTGCTTTCTATTGATGACCGTTAAATCTAGGGAATGATTATTATTTTTACGCATATGATTCGTTTGATACACTCACATCACAAACGACCACGTACAAAGTGCGCACGCACTAGTTCGGTTAGTCACGAGTATGTGCATTTTAACAATTGCCCTCTAAAAAGCTCGTGTGTCACTTTCACATGAGTCAATTTCGATAACACCCGTACCTCACCCCCGTAATGCGATTCTGATTGCTATTGTTTCTTCTCCAATCTTTTTCAGTCCATGGAGACTCCAATCCACGAGTGCGCACGCTCAGGGAACAACGACATCTTGATAGCTTTATTAAAGTCCATTCCCCCTTCCAAGCTTCAAGTCACGGTCAACAAACGATCGTCAGTAAGTCGTTTATCAGGATTTCTGTGTAACCGCCCCTTTTCTGGCTGCCCCGTTAAAATAAAGGCAAATAAGATATGATTTGAGCCAACATCAGGTCAGTCAGTTTATTAAGGTTGACAGGAACTTTTCCCAGAAAAAGTGCTCCATGATCTATCTCGAATGAACCTCAGAAGCGAAATTGGAGAAAGTGATCATTTGGTCTTCATGCTCCAATTAAAATACTATAGCATTTAATTGCTTTTTACAGAGGGGGAAAGGGGGGCCACTCTAAACAGTAGAAACTAACTTATCCCAGTGTATTTATTTAAAGCAGTCTGTGGTATTTTCCTGGATAATTATTGATCCAGTCGCTATTGAAGGTAATCAGGTATGTTACTTCTAGCTACTCATACGGATTGTTTTCCTGGTTTCAGAGTGGTTCTTCGCCTCTGCTTGTTGCTTCATACAAAGGAAACGCGGAAATTGTGCGTACATTGCTGAAGTACCATGCAAGAGTAGATGTCTTTGATGAGGTACTCTCTGGTTTAGTAACTAAATAAAATTATCTTTCAGTTTCGGATTTGAGCGTGTGAGCGTTGTGGCGAGATAATTGTCACTGCATTTTGATTGATTGACTCTCAATTTGAAATTTCCCCAGCTAAGTATTTTTTGCGTTCTTTTCTCTTACCAGTCTGGACGAGCTGCTTTACACATCTGCGCAGAACGCGGTCATCTTGAGGTGGCGAAAGAATTGTTAGAGCACAAAGCTTATGTGAATGCGAAAAGCAAGGTGAGGCTATACATAAAAGATGTACATGATCTTGTTCATACCAAAAATTTAATCTGTAGCACTGATGAGGAGGAACCGTTGTGATATGCCTTTCCCGTGACCCATCCATTCGTAGACGACGTTACTAAGTGCCAACCCGATGTAATGCTGGCTTATCTGTGGGTCTGAACTCACTCAAAGTATGGTAGACGGAAAGACGTTCGCTTACGTTTATTAGCCTCAAAAAGCCTCCAAGTATAAATGCCTGGCGCGCTTTTCACCTGAGTACACCCCTACACCTGGGTGGAGCACCCCCCCCCCCCCGGGCACTTCGATCTCCACAGAGGCCTAAATACTGTAAGAATACCCATCACACTTGACACTGACAATTATTTCCAGGTACAAATTTCCCAACCCTTCTCTCTCCTTTACTGAAGAAGACTACATAGAGGGAGAGATGGAAGGAAGATTACCTGAAGTAATAAAAGTACAGAACACGTTTCACTCAGTGTTTTTGTTCAGACATTGAGTCTTGTCTCTTTCAGGTGGGGCTTACTCCACTTCATCTGGCGGCAGAGAGCGGCCACAAAGAGTTAGTCGGACTTCTGGTCGCTAGCTATAAAGCTAGTGTGGATGCTTTGACGCTGGTGAGAGTCTGTTCCTTAATAACAGCGATCTAATTTTTCGCGGAAATATTTAATTACGAATCGCTAACGCAAAGCACATCTCTATTTTGATAGGAAAAGAAGACAGCTCTTCATTTGGCCGCAGAAAAGGGCCGATTACAAGTCTGTGAACACCTTTTGGAGTTAAGAGCCGACATAAGCGCGCTGGACAACGTAAGTGCCGTCCATCATCGTTAAATGACTACTCTTATGTCCGAGACATCACCTAAGCTAAGTGATCGTTTATTTCATCTTAAGGCGAGTCTTGGACGTCGTCGACAAATTACTAATCATGTCAAACAAGAGGAATACATTGACTCTAGAAACAATAAAAGAGAAACTGCTCCGAGCGCAATCGCTTAACTCATATAATGGGTGCTAAGCACGGGAAAGTCGTGCAATACCAAACCTCCCCAAGCTGCTGGCGGTTTTTCCCTTTGCGTTTGATCAAATGAAAACACAGTCTTTTCTAAATAGCCAAAGCACTTCAATAGTCACAAGCGTGGCGTGCATGGAAGAACAGGCCTGGCCTTATAAGTACGCGCAACGCCAACTTCATTTTTTTCGTTTATTTCATGTTCGTTTAACTTCGTCTACTGGCGCAACGTACTAAGCTAACTAGATAGCTAATTTGGTTTTATCGACTGAGTTGATAATGTTAGCCGCTGTAAAGACTCGCTCTGACGAAGGGCTAACGCTCGAAACGCCAGCTGTAGAAAATCTCTATGGTGGCAGATTCAAAATATCAACTCGGTTGATGAAACAACTTATCTAGTAATATGCCCTGCTGACGCAGCACCACATGTTCTTTAGAGACGTACCCTTTTTTCGGCTGGAAAGCCGCTTGCAGTCTTCAATATGAACCTTTTTTTTTTTGCCTGTTATCCACAGAAAGGTCAAACGCCTCTTCACTACGCCGCACAAAATGATCATTCACAAGTGGTAACGCTGTTTCTAACTCACAAACCTGGAGTCATGATGCAACAGAACGCGGTAATAAGACAGGAGATCATTACCAAAGGTTGCTCGCATTCGCTCTGACGAAGAGCTAACGCTCAAAGCGTCTGCTCTGAAACTCTTTACGGTGGCCAAGTTACTCTGTTGATAAAAAAAAATTATCTTGTCATACTCCCCAACCGACGCAGCACCACAGTTTCTTAAAAACCTTACTCCCTTTATTTGTTAATCTCAACATGGCTGAGTGATCTGCTTTGACCGACAATGAAAAAAGTATTAGTGACTTTCTTTCGCTTTCTTATCCCATAGGAGGGCAGCACGTGTGTTCATATTGCAGCAATGAAGGGCAGTGTGTCTGTGATGAAGGAGCTATTGAAATTTAACCCTTCAGGAATCACAACAGCCAGAAACAAGGTAAAACAACCATTTAAGAATTGCTAGTTAACCGTAGTATAATATTGCTTACTCGAACTCGGCTTACTTGAGTCCTTCATTAGCACCAACGTAGAATTGTACCCATGAAAAGCTTTTACAGTCAAACACTGTTTTATCCTCGAACCCAATTCCTCCGGTATCTTGGACTCTTTCTTCAAGTTTCTCCTCTAAAAGCTAACGCCGTCATACTTTGTCCCTTCACAGGGAAAGTTTTCTACTCCCTTGTTGCTTGCGGCCAGCGGTGGTCATAAAGTTGTTGTAGAAGTGTTGATAGCTCATGGAGCTTCGGCAAGTGATGAAGATGCGGTAAGTACCAGGCCCTATCTGGTCTTTCTTTAACACAATGGACAATACTCTTAAACTACCAGTAGTGGAGATGTTTAGCCCTAAGGAACTTGCGATGTGAAATGTAGAGCTGATTGGTGCAGTTTGAGGAAGGACCGTTTAAACAAGTAGCTTCATGCATCTACAAACCTAATAGTAACAGCAAGGTAACCTCTTTTTGACCACCTTAGTTTATTGACCGTTAAAAAAGGCCTTAGAAAAGAATGCTTCCATTAGCCAAAACGAATACTTTACGTCTCAAAATAGCAGGTATGACTCTTACAACAACTTTAAGTAAAGTTCAGTTCTTCTCTTTCACTGACAGGAAGGGATGACAGTTCTTCATCTCGCAGCAAGGTTTGGACACGTGGACGTCTTAGAGGTTTTGCGCGGAAAGGTTCCTTGGAGCATGGCAAGCGTTAAGGTAAAGAAAACAAATAACCAGATACAGATAAACTTTTATTGTATCAGGTATTAAGACACGATGATTTTCTGGTTAAGACGTAACTTTAAAGGACATCCTTTCTTTCTGCGTTCTTCAGTCGAAGTGTGGAGAGCTTTTAGTCCTTTACACCCTAACATCGGTATGCGTGTTCTCCATACTCTATTATCTACATTTGCTGAGGTGTTGATAAGGAGAATTTGTTAAACAGTCGAGAGTTTCTTTATTTGGTGATCATTTCCTATATTCTCGTGAACTTAATGTGTGTTTCAGGTGTGATATTGTAAGGAGAAATTAGATGCTGGTCTCTCTTAGGGTTTAAAGGGTCAAGGTTCTTCTCAATAGGAACCGTAGTTTTGAAATCTTGTGCAACATTATGCGCGAGTTATGATTTGAATTTTCAAATTGAACCTTTTTATTTGCACTACGCTGCAGACCGGCCTGTCCGCCCTTCACGTGGCTGCTCAGTATGGTCAGATTGAAGTAGTCAGAGAAATGCTGCTGAAAGTTTCCGGAACCATCAAAAGCGAGTCTCCTGCAATGATGAACAATGGTGACAAAGGACCACGTTCAGATGTAAGTCGTTTAAGAGTAAGATTAATTTAAGGTTTTTCTAAGCGATTGATGTAACGAGAAATTTTAAAGAAAAGCAGTCAAAAGGAAATATTTTAGGTTTAAGTCAAATTTTTCTTGCAATACGGGGAAACAATTGGAGGGGGCTTCAAAACTTTGTTAAGCTTTGCCTTGTGATCAAGTTTTTTTACACGTCGACGGGTCACGCATTGTATTGGATGAAATTGATAGTTTATTGGGGAACAATTGTGTTTGGTCATTTCTTTGATATACGAGAGTCAAGGAGATTCGCCATCGCCATCGATGATTATGAGAGTATCAATTTACGGATTTAATATCGACGAAGTTAGGGAAGCAATCTGATGTGGTTGTGAAATATTTAAAATTATCAAGGCAATCTGATACAACATTGCCAAAAACTATAGAAAACGAATCTCATTCCAAACAGGCTCGTTAAGATGAGTGTCAGGGCTCACCAAAGATTCACCGCAATGTGATTTTAAACCGCATTTGGTGCTAACAGCATGCTTTTGTCGACTGCTTTTGAAAAAGTTCCATCTTGATTGTTCTCTGTGATCAAAGGCGTTTGTTTCAGTTTAATCATCATCACGTATAGGCTCGTAGTACTGTCTTTATGATCTCTGACTTTGACTAAAAGCGTTTACTTCAGCTTATTGTGATCGTTTTTTGTCTTCTAGTACTGTTTCACACCTCTTCATTTGGCGGCACAATCTGGTCACGTGGGTGTTGTGCGAATTCTGCTGAACTCGCCTGGTGTGCGCGTGGATTCGGCAACAGCTGTACATGTGAGATGATTACTCTTCATGTTCTTTACAATTCCTTCACTTTCAGGTCACCTTCAGCGGGCTGGATTCTGGAGCGAACCCAGACCTTGGCGAGTATCTTAGCGGGGAGTTGACTCGTGCAACGGGATTACACTGGGGGGGGGGGGGGGCTTCAAAACTTGGTTGCTCTGGCTTGTGATCAAGTTTTTACGTAACGACGAGTCACGCATGGTATTGAATAAGATCGAGAGTTTATTTGGAGCGTTATTTGGTTCCAGGTGGAACTGTAATTTTATGCAAACTCTCATCGGTGTATCGGATTAATTGAGATTAGACCATTTTCCTAAGACACTCTTCGATTTTTTTCTTGTGGAATCTTGAATCCTTCTTTGAACTAGGTATAATAGTTTCGTGAAACTAAAATTCTTTCTCTCTATTTTGTTTATCAAGGGCTCCATTCCTCTTCACTTGGCTGCCGAGAATGGCCACTCTGAGGTTGTCAGTATTCTCTTAAGTAAGTCAACACTACAGCTTCACGTTAAGGATAAACTTGGCCGAACAGCCATGCATCTGGCTGCCGCCAATGGACATCGGGAACTGATCTCTCAGCTTATTGGACAAGGAGCCGATATCAACGCGCCGGATGAGGTATACCTTAAAAAACAGACTTTCTACTCTTGAAATTACAATATCGAGTGAAGACGATGTCAGTGGTAACTTTCATATGAATGGTGATGTATTAAGAATTCATCCCTAGCTGATTATAAACGTTATCTAGAAAAATACGCGATGCGTTCAAGAAAAGACAAACTCGTCAACTGGAATGCGTCTAAATTAATATAACTCTAGACTGTCGAGCCCAATAAACAAAAAGATTTTCATAAGCCTGGAGGGAGAATTACAAATTAGATTTTTTAGATGTTTTTCTCGAAAATATCGCTTCCCAACGTTTTTGTCCAACCTACACCTTAAATCAACTGAAATGCTATCTAGAAGTAGGCTGACCTGTTCACTTATAGATAATGATGTGGGAGACTCGAATCCTGTTCATTAAAAGCTCTGTATTGTTGCATATCAGAGGCCTTCCCATATAAGCTCCTTTGTGAGCAATCTTTGAAGTCATCATCCCTTTCGCCATATATTAGTAATGGCACTGTTGCTGAGAATTTGCACCGCAACTTAGTAAATTCTTTCTCTTTCTTTTAGAATGGTTACGCGCCAATGCATATGGCGGCCGAGGCTGGCCACGTTGAAGTTGTCAAACTTCTGGTGGAGTCTGGGGCGTCACCAAGAGTGGAATCTCAGGTAAGTGAAAATCTCTTTTCAAATGATCACGATAGATCTCGTTTCCGTGTGGGTCGGCTCGGTTCATTGCTAATACGACAAAAAGCGCGCACGTAAGCGAGAGAGAAATTATTTCCACTACTGCAGCTTAACATGCAGAGCAACGTTAACCATAAATTTTTCGAAATGTAAGGCTATAGTAGATCAATCATATGGATCTTGAGTCGATCAATTTATTGAATTAATTTAAAGTAAGTTATTCGGATAGCCAAGGTTTGTCTCTGTATTGCAAGGGCACAGTCGTTGTGATTAGATCACTTGTAATTACTTATCCATCATTAAACAAACAAAAAAACTGAAATATGTCTTATACTATGAAACCAAACAAACTTGTGATAGGTTTGCCTTTTCGGATCAAGAAAGCTTCCAACTTTTTCTTGAAATATTTTCCTTGAAATATTTTCCTTTGCCTCATAATTATCAATAACGAACGAATCACAACTTGAAAGCAACTTTGTCTGTCATTTACCCAACCTCAACAGACTGACAATTTTTCATAGTTTGCTCTTTGTCAATATTACAATAAGCCATTCCGTGAAATTTGTTCCCAATTAGCGGACGAACTTTGTACGTGATAAATTGACTCTTCCACTGGTTCCCCAACACTTAACGTGCATTATGCAATTCTGCGCATCTCCTACGCCTTGTCAGCTTGAAAAAGCTCTTAAGAGCGTTCTATCAGGCTGATAAACACGTTCACCAAGGAATAACTGACATTAGAGATCACTTCTGACAGTTGAGCAGGTGATTTGCCAGATCAGGAATAAATCATATATGCAAGTCCGCTGTCTTTTACCGCTTCTTTTACGACTAGTCCATACGTACATTTTAGTACGACTAGATCTTTAATACGACTAGACTTTTATCCACACTTAATACAGTAATACTGTATTCAAAATGATAACAACATAAGAAGCATAAATTATTATGCTAATCACATAATTTGACAGCATAATAGATTATTTAACTTTGGAGATATTTTGTGAAAGAAATAACCGTGCGTGTGTTTCGCAATATTTTATTTGTTTTTTTTTTCTCTTTGGATTTAGCCATGCTTTACAGCAGGGTTAAAATTTACTAACTCATGGACACCGTTTTTTGGCACCTAACTGGCATCATGATGAAGAGGGTTTTTTTTTTACTCTTTGCTTGCACAACCAACATCTTATTCTTGATTCAGAGTTGATAATAACGATATGTTTTCCTATAATCTCAAATTAGATACCAAAGTTTTGACCAAAGGTAATTATTCAATGGCTAAACACGCACTTGAAATACACTTTCCCCTTCTAATGGTGATTCGAGAATCTGTCAGGGAAACCTTTTAGCAGCGCCCGTTCATATACTGAAACTAAAAGTTTATGACCAACCGCCCGATGTGAACTTAAACGATACTATCTCTCACTCATTATTTTCCTTTTTTCACAAGACAAGGGGAAAGAATATATTTGTCGTATACAAATATCAACGGTTTGAAATTTGATATTTTGACTTAATAACAAATGTTATGCGAGTTTTTCGACATAAATTCTATCTTTGCCTTTTAACAGCGCAACTGCACGTCAGAAGTAGAAATTCAATTATGTTTTCAACTTCATTCAACTTTGACGTGCTCCAATGATTAAACAATAGCAATCAGCTGCTAAGTAAGAGATCTTGAAAACTGCTAAGGTTACTACTCTCACAAAATAATTTTCTTTTTCGACTGTGGTTTTAAATGTACTTTTTAGTTGTCAATCTAATTGAGAGTTTTTCAGAGGGTAGTTTGCTCAAATTTTCCCTAAAGTCGAACTTTTAGTGAACATACGTGTTTGTTTTGAAGTCTCTTTTTTGACGTTACTCAGGCAAATTTTGACGTAAGGGTGATATTTATCACGTTCGGTCACGCAGTCACGTACGTATCACTGTGATATAATCAGGTTATAGACCAGCAGAACACTATTTTGCGCTGCCTCTAAACTTGCACTAGCCCATCACATATCCTACAGAGAAAACTACTGGATTCAACGTCATGAAACAGCCCTTGTGTGACGCATTGTTTCTATATCATGCCGGCACAACCGCCGAAGACGATGACAGTTTGGGACCGTTTTATATCGTTAATTGTGTCATTATTCCCATCCTTTCAATGACAGCGCTTATCTTCAACAGTGTTACCATTCAAGCGATCAGAAAGACGCCCGCTTTGTCACAGAATCTGAGAACGTTGCTACTAAGTCTTGCGATCTCTGACCTTGGGGTTGGTTTATTGGTGCAACCTTTCTATTTTTGGCTGCTTTTCAAGAAGTCACAACACAGCAGCGCTGGCAATTCGTCTGTCGCTACATGCACCGCGTTTGTGTATCTGGCAAGCGTTTTTTCCACGGGGTCGTTTTTGGGTGTGACCACACTGAGTATTGATAGGTTCTTGGCTGTCTATCTCCACCTTCGATACCAAGAATTTGTGACTAACAATCGTGTTGTTTCTGTAGTGATTTCCAACTGGGTGTTGAGTGCTATTGTCTCCACGATAGTTGCCGTGCGGATTCCTCAGAGGATTCCGTACATGATTCTTGGCGCTCTAGGAATATTTTGTCTTCTCTTTATAGCTTTTCTGTATTTCAAGATCTACTTATGTGTGCGACACCATCAGAAACAAATACGTTGTCTACAAGTACAACAGGAGACCGCAAATGTTGCAAACGTCAAAAAATCAGCGACTGGCTCTTTTTACGTATATCTTGTGTTTTCTCTTTGCTATTTGCCTCAGTTCTCCAGTTTTGTTATTATTGCAGTGATGGGATTCAACACAGCTGTAAAGACATTCTCGATTTCTGCCATAACTTTCGTATTTCTCAATTCGTCCTTGAACCCTTTCGTGTACTGCTGGAAGATGAGGCACATTCGGCATGCTATAATGGACACACTAGAGAATCTTTGCCAACATAATTGTCATATCCAGTCTAGGGGGGAAAATGTGTAAAGAAGGAAACGCGGATTATGAACTATTGTGTCAAAAATTCAGTCATAAAGTATCTTTCTTTAACTATAAAGAAAGTGTGAAGGTCCAGGACGAATAGAACTAGTCCGCAATGTTATCCACAATTTACCTAAATAGTTACAAATCAAAGGGATAAAGGGGGCAGGTTTCTAAAGAAATCTCGGTGCTGCGTCGATGGGAGAGCATAGCATAATGATTTGGTTTTATCAGCTGAGTTGATACTGTAAAATTGGCCGCCGTAAAGAGTTTCTAAAGCTGACGTTTTGAGCGATGGGCACGACCAACTTGCCCCTCTTCATATTAAGGATTCAAATTGATTAACGAATCACCTGCCTGCATTCACTCTAATTTTTCACCTGTTTCATTTTGGCAAACTGTTCATCAGCATTAGTACTTTATGAAAGCAAATATACGGTAGTCAACGCAGTTTTTTATTTGCCTAGGATAAAATTACATTGCAAGAGAGCATTTCGCGAGGAGAATTTGGTTCATTTCGGCGAACCAAGGTAAACCAACGTAAACCGCTGACTTCAAGTCAGAATAATTGATTTCCTTGTCGTGCACTAGTGCGTTTTCAGTTCCTTTTAAGGCAACTTACAACTTTTTCCGACACATGATCGAAATGAAAATTATCACATATGAAGATGGTTTCCAAACTGCAGTATTGATTTTTCTAAAGATTACAAAAGGGTGAATAATTACTTGCTAATCTAGGTTCGATGATGAAATCGGGGGTCGCCGAAGTATTTTTGACCATTTTGAAGAAAACGGAGCAATAGGAAAAATCTACGAGTGTTTTTAAGTGATTTCAGTGTTGCAGAGGTGACTTGTTGTAAAGTAATGATTTGGAGTGTGTTTCAGTCCCTTTGTGGAACACCAAATGTAACATTATGGCTGTAGTGACTTATTCCGACAACTGGTGCAGAAAGAAGGAAACTTTTAGGGTACCTAATGAACTTAGTACCGCTTCAGTTTCGGATAACGCGACAGCCACTGCCGCTCTTAATGTTGCGTGCGGTTCTCAACTAAGAGCGCATTTCACTGATTACCGTAAACTTCTTAAAGATATTGGTCAGGTCGAAGTTTGACCTTGCAAACAGGAGGTGCAAAAAATGCAGTATTTTACGTAGCTTTTGTGGGAATATATACTTGATCAGTAATGGTTATAAGACTGAGTGGAATCCAATTCGGTCTGCAATCATATGAGTGATAACTAAATCGTGCGGTCGTCCGATTTGTTTATCACAGACCGGATTGGACGACACGAACATAATTGGCTTATTGAACTGTCCAATAACAAACTTTCCGAAGCAACTTGGCAAGTGAATAAGTTGAAAAAGGAGTTCTTTAAACCCATCACAATCGAGGAAATTGCAATTTTTTATGATTAATAGTGAAATTGAGTCGTAATAATGTTGGCAAAATATGTCGCTCAAAATGTTTAGAAAGATTGACAGCTTGTAATTCAGAGAATATTGTTTGCATTATTAGCGGAACTGGGATATTAAGAATCGTTTGATAAAAAAGGCAAGCTTTACTTAACGTTCTCCAATTGAGCACTTGTCATAAACCAATCAGAGACCAGGTGTTTTGTATAGTTTATAATAAAAATGATTAAATGCTCATTGAAGCACGTTTAACGAGGTCAATCTGTAAATTTGAAATCAATTTTTTTTTAGATTCTAAGTGCATATAAATGGAGAAGAAAGTGCTAATACTATAGTATTCCTGCAAACACCTATAGGGCAACTTGTGGAAGTACTGTTATGAGATTATACAGTTTTGCAGTTTTCGGAAATCACCCTCTGTGCAACGGAAACTCAGAAAATTAACGAATGATAATTTAGTGAACGAACACCTGATAAAATCATCCAAGATAGGACATGAAAAATCCACTCTGTCACGAGGTTTGGTTAATACAGCCCTTAACAGCTGAGGTTGACGGCTTGTATTCATGGTTTATCGCTAACTGTGTTTTAAACATTTTTCTGTCCGTTACCGCTATCATCTTCAACGTGGTGACAATACAAGCGTTGAGAAGAACTTTATCGTTGCCAGAAACTCTAAAAACACTTCTCATGAGCCTGGCTATCTCTGATCTTGGTGTTGGCTTTCTTGTTCAGCCATTACTTGTCGTGTTGCTGTTCAACTGGTTTCGAATGAGTGTTGAAAACAGTTCGACTTGTGCGGTATATACCGCATATACGCTTTTCGGAACTTTGCATTCGTCGGCCTCGTTTTTCGGTGTTATGGCCCTGAGTGCTGACAGATTTTTGGCCATTCATCTTCATCTCAGATATAAGGAACTTCTGACTCCTAGGCGTGTTGTTTTCACTGTGGTTGTATTGTGGGTATTTTGTGCAATTCTTTCTCTAGGGAGATTATTTATCCGTTCGAGTATTGCGGGAGCAGTTCTCGCCAGCGTGGGTGTCATATGCCTCCTGGTCTCAGCCATACTTTATTGCAAGATTTACTTAGTCGTACAACGTCATAGAAAACAAATTCAGACTCTACAGATACAACCAAAAACAGCGAACGCCGAAATGACCGCAAATGTTGTAAGTGGCAGAAAGGCAGCAATCGGTACATTCCACGTCTATCTGGTGTTTTTGATCTGCTACTTGCCATTGCTTTGTATCTTTGCTGCCACGCCAAATTCTGGCCGAACAAACGCCAATTTGCAGGAAAAAAAGTTTGCGATGTGTTCGTGGACCTTGGTATTTCTAAATTCATCCCTGAACCCTTTTATTTACTGCTGGAAGATGAGACACATTCGACGCGCCATTATAGACACACTGCGAAGTGTCATACCCAGTTACAGCTGAAGCAAACTTGTGATGCACAGGCACAAGACTGTGTGGGAATAACATGAAAAGATCATTTTGGAAATGGTTAGAAGTAACGTTAATTGATCGCTTAGCTACACAGAAAGATCATCTCAGTACTTAAGTCAATCAGTCCCTCAAGATTTCATCGTAATATTACTGTTAATCTAGCGGAGAAAAAGTATCTCTCAATTTTCCAAAAACATTGAAGAAATTTGTAATTCCTTTCACTGTGTTCAAAATTGATGCAAATATTTTAACATTTGTTTTTAAAAAAACTGATGGAAGCAGGTCAAGAAATTTCATGTTTTGCCTTACGCCCTAAGCATAATCTGCATACACCTGTTTTGTTTTGTTTTTCACCTTAATATACCGATAGCTAGGGTGCATGGAAAACACACAGTTATTTCTGCATAGTTAATAATCTCATTGATGCTATAGATGAATTAAAAAAGCGACAGCGTCGTTAAGTGAAAGTATAATTAATAACAGCGAAAATTTTTAGTTCATCTACCTGGAGACTTTTTATTACTCCTGTCTCGTTTTTGGCAGATTATTTGATAAAGCAGGATAGTGCAACATAATTTGTTTTTGTCATTTTCTCTTCTGAAACAACCTCATCGTTATTAGGAGTGAAACAAAAACCTCTCTTTGTTTTTTTTTTGGTAGTTTTTATCCAACATAGTCACAAAAGTGAATTTCTGAAGAATCTTCGAAAGCTATTTTCGAGACTGATGTTTTCAAATTACAATGAAGTCAATCGCGATTTCAAGCTGGGATCCATTTAAATTAAAAGAGTAGACCTCTGGAAAATGAAACGGAAGTTAAGCGCAAGGAATTATCTTGTAAGTAATTTTGAAGCGCGTCAAATTCATTGATGATCTCATAGAATTGTAGATTGAAATAAAAATTTCTACAGATTTGTTTACTAAGAAACTGAAACCCATGTTGAAAAATGAAAAGCTAGCAGGGAAAGAGTAGTATTACAAAAATTTTCATGCCTTCGAAAATAATGTAAGATCATGAAGAATCCACTTTGTGACGAGCTCATGCTTCTTCAGCCAACGAGAACCGATGCGCAAGACTTATATTTATGTTACATTGTCAACTGTACTTTAAACGCTTTACTTATCATCACTGCCATCATATTTAATAGCGTCTTAATCCAAGCACTAAGAAGGACTTCTTCTTTGTCAAAACCTCTGAGGACGTTTCTTTTCAGCCTGGCTGTCTCGGACCTCGGGGTTGGTTTAGTGGCACAACCTTTATATCTTCTTTTGCTCGTCAGATGGCTACAGAAGAACACTGAATACCATCCGAGTTGTGCCTTGTATACCGCGTATGCGCTTATAGGCATTTTATTTTCTGTGTCTTCATTTTTCGGCCTCATGGCTCTGAGTGCAGACAGATTTCTGGCCATTCATCTTCATCTCAGGTACAGGAAGTGTGTAACTCGCAAGCATGTTGTCTTTGGAGTGGTAGCCTTGTGGGTTTTGAGTATAATTCTCTCGCTGTTCATGCTGTGGGTGTCGCCGAATGTTGCCACCGTAGTTCACACCACTGTCTGCATTGCTTGTCTGTCGGTCTCAACAGTGTTTTATTCCAAAATTTACCTAACTGTACGATGCCACAAAAATCAAATCCAAGTTCTACAGGTACAAAAACAAGAACAGGATGTAGAAGCAACGGCCACAGATCTAATTAGTCGCAGAAAGTCAGCGATAGGTACATTCTACGTTTATCTGATGTTTTTTATTTGCTACGTGCCTCTAGCATGTACCTTTGCAGTCACGCTCGCATTTGACTCAAGCAGCGCCATAAAAATATCTACAATTTCTTCATGGACTCTGGTATTCTTCAATTCGTCTTTGAACCCCGTTATTTACTGCTGGAAGATGAGGCACCTTAGACATGCAGTTATTAACATGCTCCGAAATTTTATTCCAAACCACGGAAGACGGGAGATGCGCATCCCAGTAAGACAGCGCGTATGCATAACGGAGTGACTTTTTCCAGCAAAGTTAAAAGTCAGCGATATTTGTTGACACACTTCATTGTGAAAGAAAAAGAGGGATTGCACATATTTAAGTTTAAGTTAAAATATTATTTAAACCATATTTTTGCGTGTAACATTTTCGTCGCTTTACCTGGGAATATCTCCCAAATTAACCGGGTCGATGGATATCGACGAACTTGCGTGTCATAGATAAAATAATTGTGTAATTTTTGATCAGGGCGTTTTTCCAATCCACTAAGAACAGAAACGAGATCGAACACTTTAAAAAAATACGTAAAGCTACTTACTAGAGTGAGTAGAGCTGAGAAAGAGCCTTTTAAAAATTACAGTAAACTATGGCAGCTTGTTTAATGATCCTACTCGAAAATTACAAATTAGTCATAATCTCGTTCGATACATCTCGCTGCTCGCACACACGCATTCAGTAGGACCGCCACGGCTGCCTGTTCGATTAACAGTAGTAAAAAATGTATGCTGTTTTATTAACTCCACTGTAAGTATAAGTAAGTCAGTTGACAGTAGGAACATCAATCATCCAACATAGTCAACAGCGAAGGAAGTAACTGATACATTACTTGACAAATAATACTATAGGGTTGTTGAGTAATATCAACTGAGTTGATGACGTAAATTGGCCACGTTCGCGTTCGCCCTTGCGATGACGAAGGACTAACGCTCGAAACATCAGCTTTGAAACTCTTTACGGTGACCAATTTACGTTATCAACTCAGTTAACAATACTAAATTGCTCTGTTATACTCTTCCACCAACGCAGCACCACAGTTTCTTCGGAAACTTGCCCCCTTCAGATACTATTTTACTCTGATTTAGATTTAAAGCTAAATTTTGCAGGTGTTAAACATTATCTAGTGGGCAAAGATATGAGCTTGAAAATTTTTTTTCTGACGATGCACAAACTTTTGGTTCTTATCTGTAAGGTACTGCTGCAGTACACAACACTCGAGAGGTGAAGCTCTCAGTCTCTGTAAATAAAAATATATAATGGACTTTCGTGGGTAAACTAGCTTGTTTGATTAAAACGAAGGATGAGTGTTTCCAAAGATGGCCGAACCCACTACTTTCAATATGTTCTACGAATGCGTTATCCCTGAGTTCTAAAAGGCTTGTTGTAAGTTGGCCATTAAAATGAAAAAAAGGAAGCCGGAAATTGATAGCTGTACAGCTTGTGCGCTTCATCAACTGACATCCACCCCTTACGGCAAACAGATGTCTCCTCTGGGGTTTGATTGGCTCGATATGAATATTCAGCTATAAAACATTGTATGCAAAATCTGAACACTACTCTGTGCACTTACTTTTTGTATCACCTCAGGCTAAATTTTCAATTATGACTAATTGAGCCCAAATTTTGTTGTTAACACTTCCTTCCATCTGAGAACTTAAGAGTATTTAACACCATAGAACATCTGCTACTGTCAGTTAAGAATCATTTGGGGATTATCATGAAGAGTAAACTCTGCCATGAGCTCTTGGTGCTGCAACCGGCAAGATCTGAGGTTAAGGATTTATATTCATGGTACGTTGCCTATTGTGTTATAAACGCTTTACTGTCCGTTACCGCCATCATGTTTAACAGCGTCACGATACATGCGTTAAGAAGAACTTCATCGTTATCAAAACCTCTCAAAACACTTCTTATGAGTTTAGCCATTTCGGACCTTGGAGTTGGTTTACTGGTTCATCCTCTATGCATCGTGTTGCTAATCACATTTTTACAGCCGGACCCTAAGGGCGGCCCGTCTTGTTCCATATACACCGCGTTTTCGCTCTCTGGGATTTTATTTTCTTCGGCTTCGTTTTTCGGTGTCATGGCCCTAAGTGCAGACCGATTTCTAGCCATTCAGGTTCACCTCAGGTACAATGAGCTTGTGACTCACAAATACGTAGTTTCTTTAGTGATCTCCGTATGGTTTCTGTGTGCAACTTTTTTTCCATTGAAAGTATTAGCATCGTCGATGATTTCTGGCGCAGTTTTTGCTTTTATTGGCATCGTTTGCCTCATACTGTCGGGGATGTTCTACTGCAAGATATATTTAACCGTGATCCGCCACCAAAAACAAATAAAAGTCCAACAACCAGTAAACGGTGAGATGGTCACAAATTTTGCTAGAGGCAGAAAATCAGCGTTCTGCACATTTTATGTCTATCTCGTGTTTCTGATCTGTTACTTGCCGTTACTTTGCATTTTTGCCGTGTCACCAGATTCTGGTCGATCAAACGCCACTTTCAAGATATCTGTGGTATCTTCATGGACTCTGGTATTTCTAAACTCGTCAATAAACCCTCTAATTTACTGCTGGAAGATAAAGCACGTTCGACGGGCTGTGATAAGCATTCTGCGAAATTTATCTCCAACTCACATCTGAGGAGATCGATTTGAAAACGATATGCAAAAAGACACCAGATTAGGGATAGGGGAATACTCCAGACCAAGAAAACCACCATTTTCCAGCCTAGCCCTTAGACATTGCATTAGCGCCGAAGTGAAGAATTGTTAAAACTCATCAGAAATTTATCTCGATTGACGAATGTGTTGGTTACTGCTCTTTCTTTTTTATTGTTTGGAGTGTAAAAGACAGGTACGCGTATACGCGACCGTAGTTTCCTTGAAAACCATAGCGAATTTAAGACCTTATTAGTGTTAAGGATTAATTATACAGTTGTCAGTAGAATTGTAAAAGAGTGATTAGACAAATGCAATTAGCTTTTAAACACGGAAGTTAGTAGGAAAGTCGTATTCTTGTCATAAACATCACTCGGGTCGCGCATGCGCACATTTGATCAAACATGTTCGATAGAATCTTCGCGCACCTCACTCTCAAATTTCTGCGCGACTCGCTGATATCAATTTTTCTTTCGACAATCTTTTTTTTTTTTTTAACTCGTGCGACGGACTTCGCCGAAAAGCAGGGTGCGTAGTCTAATAAAATTGAAACTGGCATTAGAGAGTGACTTATCAACTCCATTTTGACTCAGTTACAGCTGGAATATCAAACATCCAATCATAAATGACCAATCAGGAAATTGCGGAGAAATGACTCGAAGGTTATTTTTTTAGACGCTAGGTTAAATTTTCAGGTGATTTTTAAGCCCACTAAGTTTTTAGTAATTAGACTGATAATGACGCCTTCATATCTCGTGGCTTTTGTAAAGCAGTAATACCTTACGCACAAAATCCAACACGTTATGCATTGTCAGAAAAAGAAAAATTGGACGATCTTACTCCAGCATTTTAACTTTGACTTTTAAACTCGAAAGTTAGTAAGAAAGTCGTATTCTTATCATAAACATCACTCAGGTCGTGCATGCGCATATTTAATCAAACATGTTCGATAGAATCTTCGTGCACCTCACTTTCAAAGTTCCGCGCGACTGGCTGATATCAATCTTTCTTTCAACGATGTTATTTTTTTTCAATTCGCGCGACAGACTTCGCCGAAAAGCAGGACGCGTAGTCTAACAAAATTGAAATTCGCATCAGAGACTGACTTATCACCTCCATTTTGACTCACTTACAGCTGGAATATCAAACTTACGGGGAGATGACTCTACAGTTATATTTTTAGACGCTCATCACTTTTTTGAGCCCATTAAATATTTATTAGTTAGACCGATAGAGACAGCTTCATCTCTTCTGGTTTTTTTTCTGTAAAGCAGCAATGCCACGTTGTGCATTGGCAAACAAAAGGACAAATTAGACGATTTTACTTCAGCATTCAAGTTCTTGAGGCACAATTGAATGTTTGTATTTCTGACAAGACGGAAAAAGGTTTGTTCTTGCCGAGACAGTTTTTGCCGGACACAGCGTACGACAGCGGAAACTTAATTTAATCGCCTGGAGAAGCGTGAACTAAGTGCTTTCTAATTTAAAATTTTAGCTCGTCATTTTCGCAGGTTCTCAATGCAGTCTCTATTAAACAACCGCTATATTTATCGCTGAGCTCTTGTTTGGAGTGCAATCTCTTTCTTTTTTTTATTTTCACTGGACTAATGGAAAATTAGTCATCCAATTAGATGTAAAAGTTAAAGAAAATAATTGTAGAACATATGCAAAAACATATTAGTCTTTCGGAAACTTGATCCTTTCAGATTGTTTGCTCAAATATTATGAAATTAAGTGGAAGATGACGTCTTGGTTAGCGGTGAAGACATGACCCGAAAAAAATGAAATTTCTATTACTGTATTACCAAGCACTGACCGACTTATCTTATATCCTTAAGCTAAGGATCATGCTTCTGTGAAAATAACTCTGAGGCAGATTTACAGATGGAGATCGTATGCTCTACACAAATTTTTATCTGGAAACAGATGTCTTTTTTCCAGGATTTTATTGGCTACATATTGAAGGATGGATACAGATTAATTTTCCACTATGAGTCTGTTTACAGTTGGAACATAATTGATCGCATTTTGAATAAGATGTCAATGGAAATTAAGATGTTCCCGTTGCAGGCGTTTAGTATTTTAATGGCAATCGTCGTGGGCGTAAGAATTGTTTTCGACGTAAACGGTACACAATCTTTTTTATCATTAATGATTTATTAGTTGTGAGGCCAAGAGGAACGAGCCACTAACAGTGGTTCATAATTGTCAAAGCGTTTTATAACATATGGTTTTATTCCTCTGTTTGGTCTCGATGACTCCATATTTGGACCAAATTAGAACACAATTCTGTTTTCTTGCATTTTTGACCGCCATAGGCTATGTAATAGCTCTTTCAGAATTGTGCGGGAATTCTTTTTAATCTCTTCCTGTTTGCCGGTAAGTTTGGGATATCAAAGTTCAAGAACATCTACCATTGTTGATCTGGCCGAGAACATCATGAGAACTCCACTTTGCGACGAGCAGTTACGATTTCAGCCCGCAAGTATTGAAGACGAATCGTTAAATTCGTGGCACATTGCAAATTGTGTCTTAAACGCTTTGTTATCGATCACTGCCGTCATATTTAACAGTGTCACAATCCAAGCACTGAGAAGGCCTTCTTCGCTGTCAAACACTCTGAAAACGCTTCTTTTAAGTGCAGCTGTCTCTGATCTTGGAGTTGGTCTATTGGTTCATCCCTTACACGTCTTGTTGTTAGTCAAATGGTTGCAGTTGAACTCTGTAGGCGGCCCGACTTGTTCAACGTACGCTGCATTTATTGTCTCAGGGATCTTATTTTCTTCAGCCTCGTTTTTCGGTGTCATGGCTTTGAGTGCCGACAGATTTCTGGCCATTCATCTTCATCTCAGATACTCTGAGCTCGTGACCCACAGGCGTGTTGTTTTTGCAGTGGTATCCAGCTGGGTCATCTGTGTAGTTCTTTCCATAATCAGATTCTGTGTCACTTCAATTACCGCCATAGGAATTATAACTTTTGTTGGAATTGCCTGTCTTGTCGCCTCGGCAGTGTTTTATTGCAAGATCTATTTAGCTGTGCGACGCCACAAAAAACAAATTCAAACTCTACAAGTACAACGACAAGAAAATGCCGAAATGGTCGCAAATCTTGCAAGTGGTAAAAAATCAGCGGTTGGTACATTCTACGTATTTCTCGTGTTTTTGATGTGCTACTTGCCGATGTTTTGTATTTTTGCCGCCAGACCAATTTCTTCCGGATCAAAGGGAACCTTTGGAATAGTTTTTTCCTTTACGTGGACTTTGGTATTGCTTAACTCAACATTGAATCCAGTTATTTACTTCTGGAAGATGAGGCAAATTCGACGTGCTATTATGAACATACTACGGAATACATTACCAATTCGTAGAAGAAGTATTCCATTCTATCCCAACGCGCAAACAACGGTTACATCAGCTGCTTTTTACTTGTAGACCGTCAAGGCTATCAGTAAAGCAGAGTATGAGAGACATCACACTGTCACACATTAAAATGCAGGTTTAATACCAACATTGTATCATCACTTTACCTTGAGAGAAGATGTCCATAAATAACAAGGGGCTTAGTGTTTCTTGTTAGTCGTTTTGAGAACAAATGCTTAGAAAGATCGTCTTTGTTGATACTTATTTAAGACAGATTCTGGACGGAACATTTCGAAAAAGCAATACATTCACATTTGTTCTCACAAGAACCTGAAACTGCATATTTAACCCGCATGATCTAAAATCACAGAAAATCCTTTGGTGTCCTCGAATTGTAAATGGAGACTTGTGCATCGCCGATTGTATTTTTAAGGCTTTCACTGCCTAGTTATATTTGACAGCACCTCATTCCTCAGAACGAGATATGGAGGATTGCCAGTGGGGATATTCTGAGTTAACATTGTGTATTTAATTGCCATAGGTGCGACTGGCATGTATCGTTTTTGGCTATTTTTTATTTTGAACCAGACTGTTTCAAAGATTTCTAAATTGCTAGTATATTCTCTATAAAGGGGGTAAGTTTCTAAAGAAACTGTGGTGCTGCGTCGGTGGGAGAATATAACAGGGTAATTTGGTATTATCAACTGAGTTGATAACGTAAATTGGCCACCGCAAAGTGTTTAAAAGTGGACGTTTCGAGCGTTTGTCCCGCGTTATTCGCTCTGAATTTGTTATTGGATCAACTATTAATCCCCTAATCGATTATTTGTCTTTGTTCTCATCACTTGTATGCTTGGCATTGTACCAACATTGCAAATAGAAATTCTGTCGTGGGCGCTTGTAGGTGTTAAAAGATAAGATGGAGGACGTCATGAATTTAAACACTGACCCACAGTCGAGCGTTCATCTATCGTGACGTTGTATATTATATTGTTCCTACGTCTTTTTTCTACACTTGAACATTTTTCAGTGCTTTCAAACTCAGGCTAAAAATCGAACCTTTGAACTTTTGATTAGTGTGGATTCGTTCTGCTTAATTTAGAGAGGTTCCTTGTAGCTTTGCCTCAGGGTCATTTAAATGGAATATTTTTTGTCTTCAATTTACTTTTCATGGATGTAGAGCGCGTGTGCGGCATCAACTAAATTCGCCATCGGCAAACAACTGTGTTTTCTTGAATTTGATTCGCGAAAATTTGAGGAATAGCCTTTTTTCAATGACTTCATTCAGAGTCGTTTTACAATTGGAACATAACTTGTCGTGTTTTAAGTAAAAAAAATGGAGGAAATTATCATATTTAGCTTTGATGCATATAATTTATTATTCATAATCAAACGCTGAAGTCGAGTGAAAAAGTGGACAGTTTTTTCTCAGTTATGATCAACTTTCATGAGAAATGAGTCAGGCAAGTTAGATAAAAAACTTTCTTATTGTTTACCACAATTGCTAATTCGGGCTAAATTGCAAGTTACTACTTCGATCATCTTAGACAAACTTACAGTGCTTAAAGGATTACAAGCGGAGCTTCTTAACCACTTCGTTGTTTGAGAGAAAAATATTGCGTCTGACGGGAACCTGATGAAAATTTAAGATAAGAGAACATTTGGTACTGTTGTGAGTCACCTAAAGTGAAGTGTATCCGCTCTGTGATGAGCTTTTGCTTTTCTGGTCTGCTGGAAACGAGGACGAATCGTTAAATGCGTTGTAATTTGGCAATTGCTTCATTGGTTGAAGTCGTTAAAAGGTTACACTAGCTTTAATTAATGGTTAAACAGGACAAATGCATAACTAGCTTAAATGCTTCAACCGGACAAAATGCATAACTAACCCTAATGGTTCTATTAGCGCCATCAAATTTAACAGCGTTACACTCCAAGCGCTGAGAAAAACGTCGTCCTCGTCAAAAACTCTAAAAATACTTCTCCTGAGCCTAACTGTCTCTGATTTTGCTGTTGGTTTACGAGTTCATCCTTTATACTTCCTGGTACTTATAAAATGGTTACAAAGGAACCTGACGTTTTCAACTTATACCTCAAATATTCTCATCAAGATCTTGTTTTCTTCGGCTTCGCTTTACGGTGTTATGGCCCTCGATGCAGACAGATTTCTCATCATTCATCTTCATCTAAGATACCAAGAACTTGTAACTCACGACGCGTTGATTCCTTTGTGATCTTCGGGTGGTATTTAGTACCCTTTGTTCGTTAATAATATCATCAACCCCTATTGCTTGCGCAGTGTTCACCGCTTCTTGTGTCATTTGTGTCACAGCTTTTTTTACAACAAGTGCAGCAACCAGGACTGAACGGCGAAATGACCGCAAATCTTGCAAGGGCAAGAAAATCACTAACTACTCACGTTATATATTCATGCAGCCAGAGCAGGTTCTGGTCCTTCAAGAAGCGCACTTCTAAAGAGATTTACGCTGTCCTCATGGACTCTTACATTAATCAATTCATCCTTGAACCCAGTTATTTACTGACCTGCTGGAAAATGAGGCACATTGGACAAGCCGCGATGAACGTACTGCGCAAGCGAAATGTATTTCAAGTAACAACTGAAGACACGCAAACCAATGCACTAAAAAAGCTCAAGAAAGAGCAGGCGGCATTTAGACTTAATCTTTTACACCCTAACATCAGTATGCATATTCTCCATACTGTTCTGTATACATTTCCTGAGGTGCTGTCAAGGAGAATTTGTTTAACAGTCAAAAGCTTCTTTAGTTGGTGATCATTTCCTTTATTCTCGTGACCTCAATGTGTGACTCAGGGGTGATATTGTAAGGAGAAATTAGATGATTGTCACTCTTAGGCATTAACCCTTTACACCCTAACATCAGTATTCATATTCTCCATTCTGTTCTCTGTACATTTACTAAGGTGCTGACAAGGAGAATTTGTCTAACAATCAAGAGTTTCTTTAGTTGGTGATCATTTCCTTTATTCTCTAAATATTAATGTGAGTTTTAGTGGTGATATTATAAGGAGAAATTAGATGCTAGTCACATTAAGGGGTTAAAGGAAAGTAAAACGGTTACGTTGACTACATTCTCCTCGCGACGTGTCTTGCGTTACCGAATAATTATGTATGAAGCTGCGCCTTTTTGGATTGCAAGGAATAGAGGACGTGACTGCATATCGCGGGTATGCAGAATTAGGATTGTTTTACCTCATCCTCCGAACGTTAGTCAGTCATTAGACATTCTTGTTGGAGACATCTCCCAGGTCGTGCATGCGCGCGCATTTTTAACAGGTACCTGTTCAATCCAATTTTAATCAGCAGTAAATGTTGTTTGGTTCACTTAAAGTTATTCGATAGTTGATGTTATGAACCACTCCATAAAATAGTTCACTTTCTCGTCCCTTCTATGAAAATGCCAGTTATTTAAACACATTAGGTTACGAACTAGAAACTAATTACAAAACAAAAGAAGAATAAACAATAAAATTTGAAAGTATACCATAAGAGATAATGAGTGAAAGACCAGCATTGCATTATGAGGCTCAAATTAATGACACCCAAAACAGAAACACTGACAAAAAAAAAAAAACCAAGAAATTAGAATGTTCTACAAAATCTCGCACAGTTTGTTGAAACAGTTCTTTTTCATTTTGTGTTTTTTTGTTCTATTGAGTACAGCATCACTCAATACAGTTGGGCAAACACCTTAGGACACTCCGTCAGCATCTAAATGTTACTCTGTTATCTTTATATATCGAGCAAGATTATCATTTCCTGTTCATACCCAGGTTCTTCCGCTTAAAAATTTGTTTAAAACTTTTAAGATAATTATTAGATCTTCTCGCCTTGAGATAATAATCTTTCTGAATTGAAAAACCTAGGACATCTTTTGTAGGTAGATCAGATAAATGACACCTGACATCAGAAGCAAATAATTTGTCAAGTTTGTAGATGAAATGTATTCAAATTGGCGACTCTGATGTGATACCAAGCGTCGAACAAGCCTTTTCTGACTCGTGTGAAAATTTAAACACAGGCAGTTTAATACCTTTACAAAATACTTCATATATCACTTGAAGGTTTAATTTTTGCTATTCCTTACTTCGAATTATCATGAAAAATCCTCTTTGTCGCGAACTGTTGCTGTCTTGGCCCACGGGAAATGAGTACGTCAAGTTATATTCATGGTTCATTGCTAATTGCGTCTTCAACTCTTTCTTGTCCATTACTGCCATCATATTTAACTGTGTCACTATCAAAGCAGTGACAACAACTTCATCATTGCCATAGACTCTAAGAACACTTCTCCTGAGCCTGGCTGTGTCCGATCTTGCTGTTGGTTTACTGGCGCAACCCTTAAATATCGTTTTGCTCTTCAAATGGTTACAGATGAACGCAACAAACGGTCCGACTTGTCCTACTTATACGGCGTTTATTTTCATCGGAATCCTCTTTTCTGCAGCTTCCTTTTTCGGTGTTATGGCTCTAAGTGTAGACAGATTTCTAGCCATTCATTTTCATCTCCGATACGAGGAGCTTGTGACTCACAAGCGTGTTGTTTCCACAGTGATCTCCTTATGGGTGTTCAGTGCTATCCTTTCTTCTTTTACAGTATCGTTTTCTTGGAATACTACCAGCGCAATTTTTGCCCCAATTGGCGTTTCTTGTCTTGTGATCTCCGCAGTACTGTATTGCAAGATTTGTTTCGTCGTGCGACGCCACAAAAGTCAAATTCATTTTGTGCAAATACAACAAGAGGAGCAAGATACAGAGGCTGTCGCCAATCTTGCAGTCAGCAGAAAATCAGCAGCTGGGGCCTTTTATGTTTATGTTGTGTTTTTGATCTGCTATTTGCCACAATTTTGTAGTTTTGTTGCAGCTTCCTCAAGCTCAGGACCAAATACCGCAATTAAGATTTTTACTATGTCTTCACGGACAGTTGTCTTCCTAAACTCATCCTTGAACCCAATTGTTTACTGCTGGAAGATGAGGCACATTCGACACGCTATCGTAAGCGTCTTGCGAAGTTCATTTTTAAGACACAATTAATTAGCTGCGTTATAAATCCATGTGCAAAGCCGAGCTTAGATGAAGAATAGGTGATTGTGGAAAACATGCGCAAAAAATAGTTATTTCCTTTCGTAACTCGCGCCGTTTAAAAATCCAAGAAGAAGTTGATGTCATATTTTGCTGGGCTTTTGGCATATTGATCAAATAAGTCTTCAGGATAACCTTAGATTAAGGAAAGCACCAAGAAAAATTAATTACTTGTGTTTGATCGTGCTCGGAAAATTACAAAGTTATCAGCAATTTGCTTTAAGATCGATAGCGAAGAAATAAACTGTGCGCGGAAGGGGTAAGCGAGGTGCGCTCGAAGAAATGGGGCAGTGTACCGTATTGAGTTGTTGCCTGAAACAAATGTAGTAAGACTGCGGTAACATTTTCAACTATCGCAACTTTTTATTTGAAAAATGCTCCATTTTGAGACCAAACATAAACAAGATCAGTACCAATGCTAAACATTGCTGACTCATGACGTTCCACCTGTTTCAGAATTATTAGTGTACACAACTGATCACGACTCGTGCGAAAAACGTGAATCTCTAGTGGTAAACGTGTTACCAGTAGGATATATATTCAAACACATCATGAGGTTTTTTTAGAATCTATATCATCGGTATTTACAACGCAACCTTACCTATTTAATTAATAAATTAAACTATGCCTCGAACCATTATCTTTTTATCGTTTTCATGATTGGTATCTTTTTCAATCTCTTTGTTTACGGTCCTCCGTTTAGAAAATTATTGAATATGACAGCTTAACGAGTAAAACAACTGTTCAGGAAGTTGTCATGCAGTTGTTCTTTCCTTGTACTTCCTCGTATGCATCAAGTGCTGCGCAATCGCCTCCCATAACTTGCTTTCGCGCTATATTGAAAATAAACATAAAGTCATTACGTCCGCATTCTGCAAAGGGAATATTTGGGAAAACTGTTGATAGCTTTATAATTTTAATAAAGACTGTTAGAATCTGTCGTAAAACTATGTTAGTTCAAGCAAAACCTGTTTTTTTTCCTCCGAAAGAGAATATAAAACAAAACAAAAAAAAATTCGCAACTTCTCCATTGTGAGACTTGTGAGTAAAAATATCACACCCTCGCCTTGCCGCACTTCTGATTGAAAACGCGAATAACTCAAAATAGATGTTCTCTCAAAACTTAGAGATAATTTCCTCGATCAGTACATCTTGAGTAATCAACATTTAAAAACAGCTGGAAAAGTTGACCCGGAACAACGGGCCATTTCTTGATACGTTTTCGATCCGAACAAACGAAAGATACATAATTGTACAAGCTTGTTAGGTAATCAAAGTGCTCTATGAGCAAACTCGTGAATTGACACATGATTTTTTGGATTATGTTTAATGTTATCTGGTTTAGGGAATTTTGTGGTTGATTGTCGTATCTAGAGTACAAGCAGCAGTTCAGTGTTCGCTAATGTAGCAAAGAAACAAAGTAATTGAAATTGAAATGATCATGCTATTACATTTGACAAGGGTGGATGATGTCATGTGTTTTAAACGTATATCATTTTTGTTTTTGGTTCAAAAGAAAAGGTTGGAAGTAAATGTGGGTGAAAAGTGAAATTTACTGTCTATCATTGTAAAAATTAGAAAATCAAGGCAATACTGTCTTAATGATAACATTAACGATTCCTTCTTTATCAAATGAGACAAACGGGAACGAGTTTTGAGTGATACAACAAAGCCAAGACTGCCACCGTCATTTTGGATCTCCGCCTGGGTAGATTTTAGTCACGTGCTAGGCAACTTATAATCAATAACAAGATAGAATTTCATTTCAGGCTTATTTATCAATTTTGTGGTTTATAACTTTCGCATTTTAGTACGTAATACGTATTTTGAATCTTCAAATTGTCTTGAACCTTAAAAGAAAATTGTTCGTTAAAAATTCACTGAAAATCGGTAGCTAAAATTGTTTGTTTAGGCTTTATTTGATTTTCGTGTTTACTTGTAATTTCGTCAGTCGTCGGCATCTTCTGTTGCTTCACACAAGAAAAACACACGATACCAAACGTAATGATCGATTTTGCAGTAAGTGATATTTTCAATGAATCTTCGGATTGTTTTCAAGTTCAAGGATTGAGAATTACAATTTTATGAAAAACGAAGGTTGTTCTGTTATTTCAGTGTGAATCCTAACATGCCTGCCAGTCGCTGGCGCCGCTTGTTGAAACTAAAACGAAAAAAAAAACACTCTTTTAAGATTATCATTGGCTTCTTTTTCACCCCACCACTATTCTTAGCAACAAAGGTCGCCATTTCGTTTGTTTATTGCTCGCCAAAAACTATCAAATGCACTCAAAACCCTAAAATCGAAAAAAAGTTTACAGGAATCGACCAATCGAGCGAATGCTATTCCCCGCATCGTATCTATAACTTGCTCTTGCGCATGCGCGCAATTCACGAGTTAAAAATGACTAGCCATAGAGTTTAGCCTCCTTCTTCTTCCGCGTTTCATACACTTCGACTTCATTTTTGTCCATAAAATCTCACACAAAAGAAGAAGTCACTATTAAGCCTTCTAGATTGAATAGGCTTGGTCGTAAAAGGGGTTCTGATGTGATTCAAAAATTCCAATAAAGCAACCTCGTTCTTAGCTCTCTCTTCTCCCCGCTCCAAGGACCCTGGGATTGAGATGAGCACTGATTACATGTAATGAGACATATAGAAATACGGCGTAGCCATAAATTTGTCTTAATAAAAAAGGTGTCCCGTTTCTCATAGGATGGCAAATTCCCCATTTGTTACGCTGCCATGCACGGTCACCTGACTGTTGTGAAGTTTTTGCTACAAGAGGAACTCAGCACTGAGACGTTGCTTGGAGACCGAAAGGTATCACATTACTCCTGCATCACTGTTGGATTTTAAAAACACGTTTTGTCAAGATCATATTCCGGGGGAGGATGTGGAAAGTAATTCCTATTGAGCAAATAACCACGTAGAAGGAACAAAAATTAGGTCATAAACCTGCTAAAGAAGGTCATCAAGCGAAGCAGAGAGAAAATAGGCCTATTTCTTGTTTTTGGTTGCTTATTTGCTTGCTTTCTTGCACATTCATCGATGGAACAAAGGAACAGAAGTATGTTTCAAGTCTAGATGGAGCTAGTCCAGAGAGTCTGTTTGGGCGGGATTCCTTTTCGCTGCTCCGGAGTTTTCTCGTAGATTATCTTCTTGCCCATTTATTCATCCGTGAACAGGCTACGTGCTCGTTTTTGTGTCTTAATTTTACTTGTTATCATTGTATTTCTTGCAGTTCTTGTTTGATTTGATGGTCTGTTCAAACCTGGACGAAAACGAATCAGTCATAGACTTCATCCTGCAGTGCCCAGCCCCTATTTACGCCGCAGCTAAACTCTCAAAGCATTACCGTAACGAGTCCACGAGGGAAAAAGAGCGCGGGCGCGATCTGTTGGCGGCGGGAGATGTCTGTGAGAACATTGCGTCCGAATTGCTTTCTCTCGCATGCGCAGATAGCGCCGAGATACTGCTGACCGCTGTTGACGACCGGGAAGTACCATTCTTGGATTATCTCATCGAATGCGACCAGAAGAAATGCGTGTCGCACCCATCGGTTCAGGTTTACCTGGGCGACGTTTGGCGCGGAGATTTTCAATGGGATGATTGGAAGTATTTCTTATTGTTTACGCTATGCCTGATTTGTCCACCGCTTTGGGCATTTCTTTGCATTCCCTGGAAAGACAGTTATCATAAAATACCGATTATCAAGTTTATTTGTCATTTGATCTCGCATTTCTACCTTATTGTACTATTTTGTTTCACTGTTGTGGTACCATGGACAGATTTAACTGGAAAGACATTACTACCTAGGTGGTATGAATGGCTCTTACTGATCTGGCTGTCAGGATTATTTTTATCCCAGCTCACGGATCCCCACGATCGCGCTGGACTGGGTTGGATACCCATCATTGTGCTCTTTTTGAGTTTAATTGGCATTTTTGTGCATTTAGCGGCGTTCGGGATCCATGACGACTACAAATGTGACGTAATATACGCTCGAAACCAGTTCTTTGCAATATCCATGATGCTTTGCTTTGCACAACTCCTGGACTTCCTCTCGTTTCATCATTTGTTCGGTCCGTGGGGGGTAATCATCCGGGATCTCATGTACGACCTAGTGCGTTTTCTTGTCATTTTATTGATCTTCATGGTGGGATTTACCGCGCACTTAGCGGCCGTCTATCGGCCTAGAACACCGCTTAAACCACACAATGGAACCGCACTTGGACTACAGGTCACGCCAAAAAGTTTTCTCCAGTGTTTCGAGCTACTTTTCTTCAGTTTGTTTGGATTGACAGAGGTCAACAAACTGAAGAGTAACGAGACAAGCGACCAGGAGACCCACGTGTTTGTGTTGGCAAAAGCGACATTCGGAATCTACAACTTGATTACAATCATCGTTCTCATCAATCTTCTCATAGCTATGATGAGCGACACTTACCAAAGAATTCAAATGCAGTCTGATATCGAGTGGAAATTCGGCCGCGCTAAACTAATCCGCAACATGAAGCGGTCTACGACCACGCCTTCCCCACTGAATCTTGTTACAAAACTCTTCTCTTACATCCGTGTACTTTACAAAGCAAAATTCAAATGTTGCCGAGCCGACATTATTGATATTCTCCGCACCGACGAACAGCTTCCTGCAAGTAATTCAATAAACCCGTTATACGAAACTTCCAACTCGTGGCCTCCAAATGGAAGTATTAATCATCGCGGAAGCACGTACAGAACTGCTAGAATCGAGGATGTCATAGACTGGAAAGCCCTTGTGAAAAAGTTTATATCTCTGCGGGGAAATACCAGCGACCTCGCGGGCGGTGGCCAGGTCAATCGCGATAAGTTAGCGTCGCCACGTGAGTCGCACGTGAACATGAGAGCGAGAACCGAGTCTGGACAGGGTCGGCGACCTGGCACTGGAATGGGTTCCACGCTGTCTCTCCATCGAGTTGTCGCTGCTACAGTGAGAAAAATTGACATCGTGTCAAACATTAAGGATGCCAGTGAAGAGTGAAGTGTGAAGTGAAGTGAAGTGTGTGAAGTGTGACAGTTGGCTAAAGTGACAGATGACTTTGTAATGCAGATAAGGGTTACTGTGAATTGTACTGACCTTGGGATGGGTGTTGAAAGTGCACTGCAATGTCAATCAACCAATGTCATCTTGTCACGGTAATCGCACTCATTGTTTGAACTCAAAGAAGCACCTCGTCCTCTGGCGTTATCTGCCCTTCACACTAAACTAGAACAATGCCTTTTTCTTTACGAATATGATGAAGCAAAATATCTACATTATCCTGAGAACAATCCCCTAACGACCTCCAAATGCGCATGCTCTATCATTTGCATAGCCTTCCAACAAGAAGGCTTCTTGCTTAGATCGGAGAGGACGTTAGAGTTCCATCCTGGATTTAAAACTGGGAATGATAATATGATCGCAATCAATGACCCTGTTTTGGTTTTGCGATATCTTATGTTACTGTCTTGAAGCTAAAACAATATGCAAAAATCTCGACTGTTTCCTTCTTGGTTTACCAAGTTTTTTCGTTTTAACTTACATTTGTGAATTTAAATTTGTTTAATTGCATACAGCTATTTATGGTCATTTTAAGTACAGTAACGTAAAGAAATTGCTTGTTTTGAGTGAGATAATACATAAGCCTAATCTCCTTAAAGGGGGTAATTTAGTATTATCAACTCAGTTTATAACGTAAATCGCTCCATCGCTCTGACGAGGGGCTAATGCTCAAAACGTCAGTTTTTTAACTCTTTACAGAGGCCAATTTACGTTATTAACTTAGTTGATAATACTAACTTACTCTAATCTCCATATTTTCACTTTGTTTATACCAACGTCGTTTCCAAGGACCCTCTTTTACTCACCCCCTGAAAAAGTGACTTTGGAAACGAGAAAAACTCGTTCCCTGGGGCTATCTCCTTCTCGCTGTCGCGAAAGAGAGAGAGTAAAATAGAGCCCACAAACGATGTTGTGTTCACAGTAATACATCGCTGAATCATTTTTTACCTACCGCCTGTTTAGTATTTACTGGACCTCTTAAATAAAGCTTTAACTTACATAGGTGCATATAACGTAAATCATCCAAAGTTTCATTTGCTCTGTGCGCATGCGTGTCAGAGGGACTTCCATCGAAATGGAAGGACTAACATTTGAAGTAGATTTCTGGTCGATAACTGTGTTGTTACTTCAGCTTCATTTTCTTTTTCATTTAGTATCTTTTAATAAAAGGTGGACCCTTTTATATACTGAAATCTAAAGATAGTGTTTCTCTGTCCGCTTTGACATAACGCTTTCGTGGGCCTTTAAACCAAAGGTTTCTCTCTTTAGAGGAGTATATCCCTGCTACTTAATTTATTACTGAATGAGATTAAATATTTCTTCCGTTAATATGATACCTACACTTGTTGGTTGAAGGGAATTTACGGGCTGTTTATTTTCTGAGTACAACACAAGGACGCGTACATTCACATTATAAAATGTAGCAAAGTGGTTTGCACTTTTGATGGCAGTGACCGTGACAACTGGGATGGAAAGATTGGAGATGAGATGCCATAAAATGGAGTAAATGAAAGTCACAGCTCTCAAAGACAGCCTCTCTGTGGGATCCATTGGGTAACCACTTTCCTCCACATAACTTCTTTTATCCGGGTAAATACGCCCACGGCAACGATGGTATCCACGCGTACCACAATACCTTCGGATCTAATATTTTAAATGGTTGAAAGGTTCAAATTATGACTAGTGATTGAAATTACAATAAATGATCAAATAGGGGTAAGTTTCTAAAGAAATTGAGGTGCTGCGTCGGTGGGTGGGTCATTCACCCCGACAAAGAGCAAACGCTCGAAATTTCAGCTTTAGAAACTCCTAACGGTGGCCAATTTACATTATCAACTTAGTTTATAACCTCAAACTATCTTGAAATTATTATAGGCGAGGAAAGTAGCTCCCTCTTCGTCTGGCTATTACAAGGAAAGTTGAACGATTGAGACTGGTGTCGAATAATAGGACCCAGTTTTCTCACGCCTAAACCGCGTATAAATTACCGTCGGTGATTTTGGAGGGAAATGTGTAAACAGTTGACCTTGGCGTCAGTGTTCGAGATTTAAATTTTTCCAGACCGTTCCGGATTGTAGACTTGAAGAGTTCGTATGGTACACATCAAGACTAAAAGACTTCCCTTGTCCTAAGAACTGTGTTTTATCGGAGATGGCAGCGCCGATTTTACCTGCTGGAGCTGCACTCTTCAGTGATGGTGGCTTTTGCGAAGATTTGTTTTTGTGCAGAAGGTATGTCAACGTGCCCAAATATTTCGATCCCAAACTGCTGTTTTTCGGATCAGGAAACGGACCTTTAAAACTATGCCAACGATTAATGGACAAAGTGGTAAATTCTCCGAATCTTTTGACTGTAAGGCCTTCAATCAGTTTGTTGAGCATGATTCCGTCGGTGGTAGACAGTCTGCCATCAACCATGAAGGGACTTCAGATCGTTGCCTTTGGAAAGAAATATAATTGGACACAAGATGAACCTGAAGGGGTCTTCTTCGTTACGGATTACGACACTGTGCGAATAGATGGGCTAAAGAAGAAAAAAGACATGGCTGTTGAAGATTTCTTGGAGTGGCGAAACTTTCCCAGGGAGCGTTTGTACGGTGTGATCTTTCAAGAAATAGAACCGTTGTGGTTGAGTCGTGTACGCTCTGCTGAAATATTCAACTTTAAAAAGCGGTTAGCTGATGTTTTGCAGGTGAAATCAGAGAACGTATTTTGGCTGCAAACACAACAAGAGGCTTTTGATCTTCTGTCTATCACAATGACTAAAATTTATCGCTGGCGTGAGGACAAAGAAAGCGAGGTTTGTAAAGTGGAAATTAAAATCAGCTGATATGCATAACTTAAAACAAACATCGTATTTTACTCGTAACATCAACAATGGCCATTAACGTCGACAGATTATATTATGATGCTTAATCATATAAATGGGCCGAGATCAATGAATTCGTGTCTTTCGATTTCATCATTTTTTTTTTGTTGAAGATCTTTGGAAACAGGTATTTCTAAAGGGAATCCTATTTAAATCACTGGAAATATTGTTCAATTATTAAATACGAAGACTAAATGTAATTAATTATTCATGCAAGCGCACTACTTGATAATAATTTAAAAGTGGAAAGTGCATCAAAACATCGAAGAATGGACGCGATCACTAAAAATAAGTACAACACGGTTACTGCAAGGCAGTGTTGAGGAGACCTTTCATAGTTGTAGGCTAAGACTTGGAGAAATGTCGCATTAGTTTGGTTAATCTTGCATTTCCATCTCTTTTTGCAAGTAGAAGATTTAGAAAAGAGAAGAGTGGGAACTGGTAGGATGGGAGAAAACACCTGTCATAGGAATCCTTAGTCAAACAACATTCAGTTTTTTAACGTTTTGTCTTTTGTTTTGGTGCTATGTGTCTTCTAAGGTCAGTGGAGAACTAGCTGTTTGCTCTTTATTGTTTACTCAGATGGGAATTGTTACCAGTGTCCTTTGAAACTTTAAACTTCATCAAAAAGAAATTCAACAAGTGCATAAGCAACTTCTAATATACCAGTAGAATTACTCATACAATTGTTTCCAGATAAAACTTATATAGTAAAACCTTTGAGTTGTGATAGTTGTATGGAAATACTTGTGGCTTTTCTTATTTATTTTAAAGGAAAATGAAAAAATAGCACGTGGTGAAGTAAAGTTGACTCAAGAAGAAAAGCAGAAAGAACTTCTTGAACCCACAACAATGCTTTATGGTGATATTGCAGAGAAGAATGGGTAGGTGACCACAAACTTTGTTCCTTTGAAACACTAAGTAGATTGGAGGCATAGGTAAACCAAATTGTAATGGTAAGGGTTACCTCAAGAGAATTCAAAATCCAGGGTGCTATTGTTTAAGAAGTAGCTCCCATTAGTGAACCCTTTCAACCCTATGAAAGATTGACGAGCATTCAATTTCTCTTAGTAATATCACCTCTTAATTCATAAGTTAAAGTTCCCAGAATATAGGAAATCACCACTGTCTAAAGCTCTTGATTGTTAAACAAATTCTCTTTGTCAACACCATAGGAAATTTATTGAGAATTTTATCAAGAATATTCTTTGTGATGTTAGGGTGGAAAGTCTATGCTTTAAACTTAAACTTTGGTTTCATCTCTCTTGTGTGTGTAGAACTTTACAGGGTTTCATCTAAGGTGCAACACAGAAATGAACGTAATAACATATATTAAGAAGGGTTTTAAGTGCCAGAAAAACCATATAAATAAAGTGAAAAAAATTACTCTCACCTAAGGTTAGCATAGTTGTGTGGGATCAGCCCAACCCAAGGGTATGAAGAGGTTTGGACTGCCAGAAGACTATGCATTTCTGACAGTGTGCCCATTGCATTACATTTTAAACAAGGGTAAACACCTCTTGCATGTAAAATAATCATTCCCCTTGCAGTCCTGTGCATGCAAACATGTTTTTCTCTACTTTGTCTATCGAGCAAACAAGGCTAACAGTAGATACTCAGTTCCTATTATGCATATTTTTAGACATGTTATGTAATCATGGTTCTTTTAAATTTTTTAGGATTGTTCTAGCTGAAGGAGTTTGACCATTTTGTTTGAGAATATGACCCCTGTTGAACTTTCAGGAGTCATGAGTTAGTTCAACTAATGTTAAGCTCATTATACAAATATTTTCAGTGAGTTAAAGCAAAAATTAGGTGAATACTTTTAAGTCCCCTTGAGTTGGAGGGGACTGTTTGAAAGTTTTGCTGATCAATTTTGATATATTTTGTTTGAGAATACATTTCCTATTTTTCAGAATATATAGATTATTCTCTGATTTTAAACAGAAGCATATAATATAGACTTAGGTTGATGTCTTCTGCTTTTAAGTCAGTTTTCTAAAGTCTGCTCTGAGATTGCAGACAAAATAAGTGAACTTATTTCATAGTTACCAGTATTTTACCAAAATGTTTAGTACTTTACTATTGTTAGTATGCACAGAATTAAGTAAGATTATTTCACATGTTTGAGTTCCCATGTGTTGAATTGCAAATGAAGAAGTTGAGTGAATGCATCAATGACTAATGAGTTTAGTGGAAACAAACAAAAATCTTTACAAGTAAATAGTTCAGTAAACAGATGCTGGGATTATATTTTGAGCTAAGTATCATTACATCTTCCCAAACCTGTGGAAGCACATGTAATTATGGCCAGCTATTTGGCCCATCTGAGAGAGAATTCTCAGAGTTTTTGATACAATGCAACCTTAAAAAATTGACATAGCCAATTGCTAATCTCTTTTCTACTCAAAGTGCAAAAGCTCTAACTTAACATTTGATTTGAAGGCAGTGTGTCTTACCAATGGTACTGGCCTTTCACCCCAAAATCGCCAGGTTTAATTTCTTGGCTGCACTTGATAGACATTTAACTGTTCCTTTTCCTCCCCATTGAGATATTTAACTATCTTATTTTGTCTATTTAAGTACTTGTTTCATCAATTACTGTACAACCTTGCCTCTGGAAAGCCCCATTGGGGCTGTAGTCAGTCAAGATATCTTTCCTTCACTGACTTATTCATTTTGAGTTTGCAATTAAGGTTATAAGTAAGCTTGCAATTTAGAGCCTGGCCAAAAGTTATGCTGTCATTTCAGGGAATGTACAATTTATGTTACCAGTGTCAAATAGACCAGGTTGTAAAATTGTCATAACAAGACAAATGCAGAAGTTTGTTTGTGGCCTTTATTTAGTTTTTCCTCATACAAACATGTTGACACTCATTAGCATAGCTGCCACTAGGTTATCAGTATACAGAGAAACTCCTTGGTGTGAGATTTGAACTGGGAAAACTTAAAGAATCTTTTGTAAAGAATACCCTATAAAAGAAATGACACAATCTTTGCAAATTCACATCTACTCCGGTTGTAAAAAAATAGATGCAGCCTCCCATTTGGTGGAAAGAAAGCAAAATCAACTAACAGACTCTGTGATCAGGCAAATGCCCAACAGTACAAAGACTATCAGAGCATTATCTCTTGTGGAACTTCTTGCTTGGATCTTTGGCATAATCTAACAACATCTGACAGGGAACAAAGCGTTCTCCACCAATTGTTTCATGTAGCTTTTCCATTCTCTCAACAAATTTGTCAGCTCCATAGGTGTCAAGATAGCGGAAAGGACCTGGAAAAGATTACAGTTATTATCTGTGATCTGAAGGTGATTACCTAACTAAAAGAGACTCCAAATTGTGAATTAGGGGACAAAGGTTTCACATGGCTGAGACAACAACAGACCATCTGTTTAAGAAAAACAGGGTGCCAACCTTGTGCATCTCAAGCTGTTGTATGGTCAAATGATGAGAATACGGCATACAGGTATATACAGGACATGGCTTAGAAAGTACTGTCAACAGAGTCAGGTTGGGAGTGGAGGCTTTTGTGACTGCTTCATTAACATTCAACCATGGAATTAGTAAGAGCTCTCAGCAAATTAAGAAAAATTCTTTAAAATAACCTCCATGAAAAGGTGGGAATCCAAGACCAAATACAGCACCAATGTCCCCATCAACCTAAAATGAAAAATGAATATTTTGCTTATAAGATATTACTTTGTCTCAAGATGAAGACCAGCAGTATTCAGTGACAACAACATCACTAAGTAGTGACTGCAATCTCAGATTATTATTGATCTCACTTTGAGAACAGTCATACAAGCTTATTTCATGTACTTCTATGCAATAGTATGTAATAAGACATCAGCATTACAGGATATTGTGATAAAAGAAATGTTTGGTATACTTCAACAAAATTGCTTAAATGACAGGATTCTTTGGTCATGTTGTTGGTTACCACACAGAGCTTAGCCTCTATTCTAAATGTTGGAAGAATGACAAATTGATACTGGCTTGCAAAAAGTCACACTTACTGGATTTCTCAAAATTCCTTCTTGTAGACAAAGTATAGATTCATTGACAAAACGGGCTGCCAGTCTCATCTGAATTTCCTCAGCATCATGACTAAGGAAAAAGAATGAGATAATGAAAGGAAAATAAGTTTCAAATAGCGTTGGTTTTTGTGATTGTAATGAAAATTTGTTAACTGTTGAACGAAAAACAATGACAGACAAAAAAAAACCTGGCCATCACTTTCAATGAGGACTTAAAATTTGTACAGTGCTTACAGTTCTGGAGAAGTGGGAGAATTCAAAACATTCCTGATCAATTTTTTCTCTGAAATAATAATAACTAAAAGGGCAACACATGGAATAAGTGAAATCATACTGACCTTCCCTTCTTGGGGGTGGAAAACTCTTTAAGAATCTTCTCTGCTGCACCATTGGTCTATAAGAAAAAAAGATTAAGGAGTGAGCTAAACCTCTCATAAAAACAAATTTTGAATAAACCAACCTTATGTGGCCAAAATGTGGCCAAAATACAAGAGCAATAAACTGAATGATTAGAAATTCACCTTAGTAACCAACTAAAATAATATAATTTATTATTAAAGTAGTTGAAATGATTACTTACTTCTCTCTTGCCTTTTCCAGCATAAACGAAAAAGCCTTTTCCAGACTTCCTTCCTATTAACATAAAGAATACTAAATATTAGTACTTCAAAGATTAACTTAGTATGTACAAAATATATTTTATCATAAATTCAAATATTGACAGCAAGTTCTAACCTGTCAGCTGGTGAAATGACCAGAAATAAATTTAAAAGAAAAGAAGAAAATACAACAACACCTTGATAGACATTGTGTCTTCCTTGAAAAAATGGAAGAATTTTTCAAGAAAACAAAGTAACAAACCTAAATGTCCTCCATCAACCATTGCTTTTAAGACTCTAGGATCACCTCCACCAAATCTAGAAACCAGAGGGGAAAAAAGCACTCATTGTCACAAACTGATATCATTACCAACCTTGTTACCAAAGCAACTCTCACCTTTCACCAAAAGCTTTCCCAAGATCCTCTGCAACATGAGCAGCTACATCAATACCCACCTGAACAAAGAAAGAGTCAAACTGTTTAGCGCTGTGGCACAGAACTTAAGTAACATGCCTACTCAAGGGACAGGTTAGGTTAAAATAAAAGCCTCACTGAACATAACTGTTCTCTAATTTATTTATTATTGTTAACCTTCTTTCAATAATATGTTGCCATAACTGTGGTATGACTGAAACTGTAGTGTATGCTTTTGGCTTGATTTCATAGTAATTCTCTTCCAATGAAATTATATTCCTATAGGTTTAATTGAAGACCATTACTATACTAATAAGCTGTAGAGGTATTAACTTACTACTAATAAGCTATATAATTATTGCTACTGTGTACAGTGCAAACCACTAAAATCCAAATTGCAGATGCAGTCAAACACCAAATCAGTCATATCAATTACATTGTATGAATCACCCCAGCACTGACATTAAACTACATTTTTCATCTTCAGATACACAGCTATTATCCACCCAAACAACAACAACAACTCTCAATTTGCAAAATAAAAATATTATATTTCCACCTCATCAGCCAAAGTAGCTGATCCAACTGGGAATCCAAACTGCTTGGTAAGTTTATCAAGATCCTTTGGACTGACTCCTTCCTACAACAAAAAGTAAACAAGAAACAGGGAGATGTTATGGAGTTACTTTTGTTTATGGCAAAAAGAAGTGACTCCACAGATAATAAAAAAATGCTCATACATATGACCAGCTACCTATCAATCTCACCTGAAGAAGAGCCACTGCCTCTGCTAATGTGGGGGCCAGGATTCGTGTGGTGTAAAAACCTGGACCATCCTTTAATTAATCAAATCACTTACAAGTTAGAGAAGGATGTTGATTCTTGCTGGCAAAGTATATGACTTGTATATTAAGTAAACTACTTACTAGTAAATAACTATATGATAAGTATGTACTTATTCAGATGATCTTCCCCCTCCACTTTTCATATACAATATTATTTCATATTCTTGTTCTTGAAGTATAAACCCCTATCATGATTGAATTTAACAACCCTTTCCCAAGTAGTAGTTTCTAAGGGTACCACTAGATAGGGTACTACTTTCAGCAAACCCAATTGCCCCCATGCATGGCCTATATTCTAAGTTGACAAAATCATGACAATGGCATCTAAAATTACACTTTGCTCTGAAGGTACAGAAATTCATAACTTCATATCTGTTGCCTCCAAAGTTTCACAATAAAAGGGAAAATATTTAATTAGGGTCACAACTTTTGAAGGGCTCTCACCATCAAGGATTAAGTTATGACCAATTCTTCAAAATTAAATAAAATACATGCATTTTAAATGTATATCTCTACCTTTAAGGGGATACTGTCTTCAGAAGGTCATTAGTTTCATATTTGAATTAGCATTTGAATTCAAATCTAAATGCTATCTGACTTGTTTCTTGTTAGACAGATAGATGGAGATAGGCGGAGAGAGTCAATTAAAAAAAAAAAAAACAGAATAAAATAAATCACCTTTACAACAATGACTGTCTTCCCTTGCTTCAAACCAACATCGACAGCAGCAGCTGACAAAAACAACAGAACAAACATGCAATACTTAACTTATTTTTTTGGTGAAAAAATTAAAGCAGGCTTGGCATCCTTTTTTCAAATAAATGCACATGACAACAAGTAAATATTGATTTTAAAAAATGATTATAATATTTTACAAATCCTCTCACCAGCTGTGTCATTTGAAGTTTTGTCTGTGGTAATGATTTCCAAAAGTGGCATTTTATCCACAGGTGAAAAGTAGTGCATTCCTATAACCTGTACATTGTGGGGATATATGAAATAACTAACTGATATAAAATAATATTGATATGTAATTTTCAATAAAGTTGATTTTAAAGATTAAGAAACTCAGCCACATTATTTACCATAGGGAATTAAATGTTACAATTATTTGCCCATGGTAACAATTATTATCAACAGTTGTGCAATCCACTAGAGGTTGACAAATGCCCTGTACATGGCAATACTGTAGATAAATGGTGTTTTTGTCTTAGTAGTGATGTGTTGATTACAGATCCTTGGAGAACTTCATACTTCCTCTACAAAATTGGGCTGAAATCACATTGAAATGTTATAAACTATAGCCTTTCCCTCACCTTCTCAGGTCTTTTACTAGCTTCTGCAATCTGGAAAATATTTATTTTACAACAAATAAGTCCAATGCAAGGAACAGACAGACATATTTTCACAGTTAAACATAATAAAAAGTATACAAATATCAACTTATTTCAGTCCAAACTTTAATTTTTTCTGTGCATTTATTTTTTAAATGTAACCTCAGTAAGGGTTTACCACAGGTAAAACACACAGACCATGGCGCTGAAAAGTTGAATTTCAAAAAAGTAAGCTTTATGTATTGGGAACAGGACTGACCTGATGTATAGGTAGAGCTGATGTATTTGATGCAAACACACAATGTTCAGGGATGACCTACAGACATGAAAAAAAAATCCCTCATCATATTTCTGAAAAAACTAACTGATTACAATCATAGACAATGAGAATATGAGAGCATAAAATGGGATACACAACAAAGAATTGGCCTGACCTGTTCAATTTCCTTAATGACCTTGTGTTTGATGTTAATATCCTCAAAGACAGCCTCAATCACCATGTCTGCCTTTTGAAAATTCTACAATAAATGGAAAATACATATAAGTGTGCATACGGTGTTGGTAGAAATCCAGTTGATCTTACAGCAAGCATTCAAAGGAATGGAGAGAGAGCCTGTTGTCACAGTATGATATTAATATTTCCTAGCCCAAACCATGCAAGATCAAAGAAATCATAATTTGTAATTCTCTATCATAGCTTTATTCCCCGTCAAGTAGTTACGATAATATACTGTTCTATCAAGCTTACACTTCTTTATTTCTATAACCTGTTTGCAAGAGTGAAACTGCAAAAAAAAATCAGTTCACATTAAGGGTCTACCTCTTCATTCGATTAAATTAGATTAATAAAAAATAATTGTTAATGCACAGTGGATTGTTGCTAGGGCAAAGGGAAAAATCCCTGTTCCAGAAAAATCTAAGAAAGAACAAGAAATATTTACCGTAAAGTCTAATTGAGCTGACAAGTTAGACATCACTTGATCTCTTTCAAATCTGTAAAAATTTAATAACAATATCATCATTATCGTTATTAATATCAATAATATTAAAATAATCTACGATTGACAGCAAAATCTCTCTTTAGATAGTTGACTAGAGAGGACTACAAGGAATGGAATTGGAATGGATAAGGCCGGGTTGAATGGATTTTAACCCTTTCACTCCACGATATCATTATTTATTCTTCTTACTGTCTGCCATATCACTCTCACTGTGTTTGTTTCAAGAATTTGGTAGTGGATCAGCTAATCATGCCCTCATTGATATTTTTCTTTATTCTCATCACTTGTCTGCTTGATATTGTATTGATATTATAAGGTGAATTCTGTCTTGATCACTCGTGGGAGCTAAAGGGTTAACAGAGTGGATACAAGTGGGTTGGAGTTAGAAAAGATTGGGGTGGACTGGGGCAGATTGGACTTCAAAAGTTCTCCCTTGACATATGAAACAACTTTCATCAAGATGATTGTTATTAGATGAAAAAAAGTGGGGTAAAAGAATCAGTGAAAGAGAAATCTTTTCCTTTTATTTTTGTAAAGTACCATTAGATAGAAGCTGAATACTTACGATGTCATGGCCTTCTTCTTCACACGACCATTAAATCTAAAGCCAAGAAAAAAAGAATTAGATGCAAAGTCATTCTAATGTTTGATAACTTTTACTTCTAAATTTCAGTGCTTTCACCAACTTACCCCTTAAAGATTTGCTCCTGTCCTCGTGTAAGTCCTTCTAGAATATTGTCCTTCATTATCACTTGATGCCCCTTTTGAAGGCTGACCTACAATCAATAAACATGATAATAATTATATCTACTGCAAATTAAGTATCCTGAAAGTTGAATGGTATACACACTCTGATTTGACTTAATACCATCCCAACAATTTGTTACTAGAATACTAGCTAACCAACAGTAATGGTTCATGGAAGTTGCTGCTGCATTTGATGGAGTTTTAGTGATACAAGGAAGATGATGCTAAAAGTCTGGTCCTTATTCTGAACACTTAAACCCTTTTCTTCTTCTTCAGAGATGGAAAATAAAAAGTGCTGCAGCCATTTGGAAGATTTGTATTCAAGTATTTTCCCATTAAAACGCAACACAGTCACTGCAGAGTGATTTTAGCAAGATACATGTGTAATAATTATGGTCCCCAGCCCATTAGAATATTTACACTAATATTTTCACCTAAAATTTTCAGTAGACCACACTTAATAGAGACAAAAAAAATTAATCAAGAAAGCTCACCACATACTCACAAGAGCTAGTGACTGTAGCAAACCTTTGAGCCAGAGTTTTGATTTCATAAAAGCTTTCCTTACTTACCTGTGCAATTCCAGCACCCATGAGACCAGCACCAAGGACAGCAACAGTGCTAATGAAGAGACAAAGTGATTGTCAAAATATTGTTAGTACTATTTTTGAAGAGAGCATCACTGTCATTAAACTTGCAATACAACAACCTAAATACTATAATAACAGTCAATGAGTTATAGACATGTAAACAGTACATTGCCATATTCAATCTAACAATAGTTGTAACAGAAACAGGTCTTTTTAGGGTCTCCCTTAAAATAAAAACCACCCACACACACACACACTTTAATTTCCACTTTCCTTGTTTTTAGAAAACAAAGTTTGTTGTTGGTGTAGATTATTACAGGTTGTTTCATCAAAAATTCCTCAATATGTTACCAGAAAAAAAAGAGGTCAAAATGTATGCAATCTCTTGAAAATTCATATGAAACTGTAAAAACAAATATCCCATGGGTGTTTCATCTAATTCATAGAAAGCACAGTTTTAAACAATTAAGGGGGAAAGCTATACTGGAAGGTGTTGAAGTTGCATTTAACATTCACTCAAAGCTTTCTTTCAAGCACTCTTTGAATTATAATTACTTACTTAACTGGCCTTTTAGGTTTACCATAATGGTTCTTTTTGCATTCTGTCTGACCAAAGAACAATCCCATTAAGGCTTTGGCTTCAGTAGTTTGACTTAATTTGCCAAATCCCTGGAAACAAAAAAGCCTTTCAATTCTTCAAGCACACAGGGATAATAACGGCAGTACTCTTGCTTTCACTCCAACAGCAACACAGTGAATCATTGCATGTACATTATTATGTTGATGTTTAGTATAACTAACATGGTAAGAACAATGATTGATGAAAGTACTGTAAAAGGGTAAACTCTTAGACCTTCATGGATCTATAATTGTTTAGCAGTGCCATCCCTAGTCTTTGCAATCTGCTTCCATCTACAATTTACTTTGCTCTATTTCCAACAAAAAATATTTTCTTAAAAGTGGACTTGAAACTTTCTTTCATTTGTTTTCAAGTACTTAATGAGGAAAATCAAAATTGCAAATTTCAGTCGCTTTTTCCATAATATTTATTATGCTACATGTACATATGGTGCAGTAGAATATTTTGTAGCAACTGCCCTATAAAAATTTTTAAATGTCATTATCAACAATGTCTAAAGCAATGCCCTCCAGTCAACCACACTAACCTCAGCCTCTTTCTTGAAACCATGTGCTGGGCCTTTTTCTAGACTTTCTTTTACAACCTACCAAGAAAAAGTAAGATTTACTGTTACTATCATGGTAGATGATAAGAATCCTTTTGAGAATATTGAGTAGTAACATTTAGGGGAGTCAAGTTATTTTGATATTGACCAATCAGGTGTTACATGAATGGCTAAGCTAAAATGAGGAACATAACTATTTCCCAATATAGTTCACAAGCTCATTACTTGTCATAATTAGCATGTTTGAAGGTTAAAAGTAATAAATTTAGACCTCTGACTTGTAAGCGGAAAGGGTATGGTAAAGGATATTCAGAGAACGTTTGAAGTGACATGCCAAAAGCAAATGGCCATTTAAGACACCAATCCAGATATTGTCAATTAATTATTTTAGATAAGAAGATATAAATTAGAAAAGAGCAGATTATAGAGCTCCATGAACTGCCTTCGACAAATGATATCAAGATAAAGCCTTCTGGGGTCTGTCAAAAGAAATCATGAAGCACTGTCTTACATCAATAATCCTAAGTGGAGCAGGATACAGACCACCTGTCTTCTTCATAACCTGGAAAAATAGAAGAAATTGTAAATCTAATTAAAGCTGAAAACTGTGACAATTCTATTGAAAGACCTTGTTAGCTTTCAAATTCAACAAAATAATTGTACAGGGAGCCAGTATCAATTGCAAATCTTTGTGCACTATGTTATATCATAAACCAAAGAAAACATTTAAGAACCGCCTCTCCTAACAATAAAAAGCCACATTATAGCCAGTCACTAACTCTAATTTGAAAACTTGATTAAAAAAAAAAGGACACAAGGGGAGTTGGGAGATGAACTTTCTTTATTTGTCTCACAATAGAGTCACTTTTGATGTTGATTTCTTCATTGTCTGACAAAGACTAGCAGCATTGCAGTTGAAACATTGTGATCAACAAAAGCGACTCTATTGTGTGACAAATGAACAAAGTTCATCTTTAATCTTACACCAGGATGAAAAATAAACATATTTTATTACAAGGGGAGTTATAATCATTAGAACACTTACTGTTTCTCTGGCTTTCTTGACTACAAAGTTTCTTCCAAACTCTGTTTCTGTTGTTATCTTATATTGTAAATCTGGGATAACAAGTTCAAAATAATGTTATTTCATTAAGTTTTCACACCTATCCATCAGATTCTTTACTGAGCTAAACATATATCTATTATGTAGCATATTACAACCATAACAAAATTGCAACAAAAGGCTTATTGGTATTCACATACTCTCTTACCATATAGTACAAGTACCGTAATTTCCGGCTGTTTACCCACAGGTAATCTGTTGATTTTGCATTAAACACGTGCCACTGCGGGTAATAGGGAGGTGTGGGTTATGTGACAATTTTAAAATCTAGTGGTGATTGAATTGAAAAAAATTATCACCAACACACGTTTCCACCTCTCAAGTGAATTTTATTGTATTATGAGTGCCGCAAAGCGGCACGAAAACATGATGCTGAATCAAGTTTATTTCACGCATAATTCCTTACGCGACGAACAAATTGCTATCCGCACGCGTGAAAACAAAACCTTGATGGTGACAAAAATAATCCAAAGATATCTGGCGCATCAGTAACAAATTCCATTTAACATAAGCTTGAGCTAAAGAGAATTTTCCTGTTTTAAGGGACTTGTTAGGCCCAATAGAACTGGAGATATTGATTTTTTTCAGAAATCGCCGACAGTACTTTATAATTCAAGTTTTAATACTTACCCAGCTTTTTTTCAGCAAATCAACATAGCGCTGAACGATCACTTGCACAAAATGTAGCCACAAATTCACATTCTGTCAAGTATGAAATGTTGAGATTTGGGCATGGGCTGCTAGTGTTTTTACTGTATTATCTTATCAATAAAGTACATGGTAATATTGACACAGAATTGTGCACGCGTCTGAATTTCTTTGACCTTTAAACTCGACAAAGATGCTTTCAAGTTTTCGAAAGTTGGATCGGACAACTTTTAAAAGACTGAAATGTATCACCTTAATGTCATGTTTTCGCCACCAAAAAGTTGAATAACATAACGTGCGGGTTATCCACCAGTGCGGGTAATCTGTTGACTTTTTTTTTCGCCATATGCAATAATCAGCCGGTACGGGTAATTGGCTGTGCAGGTAAACGACCGGAAATTACGGTATCAGTCTGAAACTATCAGCCATGTCAGTTACCTTTTAAGTTCGTCCAGGAATGTGATCTATCTGGTTTTATACTTCCTGAAGCTAGAGCCCTATGCAATCATAATAAAAATGATTCGTAATGAGTTAGCTAAAATGAGTGCCATTAAGCTTTAGAACAATACTACAATTATCAGTCAAGTGGAGTATGCAAAAGGTTTGTGACAGGTTTTTGACTGTAAAATAACTGTGTTGTCATGGGCAACTTTCCTCCTTTCCAGTGATAACCAAATCTGAATAGCTGTCTATAATTTACTGCCAAATATTAAAGCATGCTAAAAGAGGGCAAACAATATGCTGCCAATGGAAACCAAGCCAGTTGCCCATGAAAACAGCAAGATAAAAAAAAAATGGTCGCCAAACTTCTGTCTGGCCTCACTCCACTGAAAATTGTAGTAACTACTTTCCACAAGTGCATCCTTTTAACCTTACTTTGCACTCTGGATTGCAATGTCTTCCAAGTATTGTAAGGTGTTTTCTGCTGGTGGCTTTAGCCCAGGACCTGTAAACAATTCAATTTTACAGTTTAAATTCATGCAAATTATCTCAGATCACTTTAGGAATGAGCCACAGGTTAGTTTTAGAAAAAAAAACAGTTAAAACATATTCAGGATGATTTGGTATTATCAAGTGAGTTGATAATGTAAATTGGTCACTGTAAAGAGTTTCTAAAACTGACATTCTGGGCTTTAGGCCTTTGTCATTCCCTCTGATAATAGGCTTATGCTTGAAACTTCCACTTTAGAAACTCTTTACAGGAGCCAAATTTATATTATCAACTCAGTTGATAATACCAAATTATCCACAGTTTCTGTAAAACATGCCCCCCCCCCCCCCCCAAGAAAAAGTACTTAGGCCAAATTCCAAAATGGACTGCCTATTTCATCCTCATCCACCCACTTTTAAACAATATCAAAATCTTACAGGTGGTCACACAAACTCAGTAATTGTTGTTACCAATTAGCAGTTGTCACAAACATGGACTTCAGAATGATCATATTACAGATAGATAATATGCTTGAAAATTAGCAACAGCAAGTGTGCTAATAGAGATGGTAACATAGAAACCACACTTAGGTTGGTTAAAAAAAAAAAACCTGGAAATTACTTGGTTCAAGTCTCTTTTGGTTACTTTTCTCTGCATATTTGCATAGCAAAAGGAAACTATAAAATTAAATGGGACTGGGTAGTATTTCAATATCACAGTTTTAAAAGCTAGTGGGTAAGGGAAAAGGTATTGTTTACGATACGATAAACAAATCAGCATACCTAGGGGTTTGACCAGTTGATCAACGAGACCCATTCTCTTAGCTTTATTTGATTTAATGTTTTTTCCTGTTAGCATCATGTCCAAAGCATCAGGAAGACCAACCTAAATAAATCATATATAAAAAAAAAAAATTGAGGAAATTGTTAATGTTTAACTCTCAATATTTCATCATTAATTCTCCTTTCTTGCTGCTACATACTTCCTAACAAATTAGTTAGGAGAATTTGGTATAAGATCAGATAATGCCCTCTACAATGTACCTGATAAATTGGAGTATTCTCATTACCTATTTGCAGGATAATGTATGGAAAATATAGGGAGAAGTTTTATGTTAATAATATCTCACCATTGAGGGGTTAATGAAAAGCCTTAGATATGGACCTACTATTTAATTATTAAAACTCTTAATTCTAGAAAATACATGATTTTCTTTAATGCCATTTTGACTTACAAGTGGAGGTAATCTCTGAGTTCCTCCGGCACCAGGAAGCAGACCTAACATGACTTCAGGGGCAGAGAGGACAGTGGATTGATTATCAACAGCCACTCTGTAATGGCAGCTCAAGGCCACCTGAGGATCAAAACAGAAGACAGGTTGTTCAAAGGGTCACTCAATATCTTACAGGTACATAAGCAACAGGGTCCACTAGCTTTAAACATGAAACCAACATGCATATCTACTCCAGCTAGTAGCATTATCAATTTAAATTTTATCCATACAAACATATATCAAGATTGTCTGGAAACCATTTATGCCATGGTTTATTGCCCAGTTACCACAGGCTTATATGTTGATTGGCAATTTTAAAACATCAATCCTTTCAAGATAATCTGTAGATGCATTTTTCTCTCTGTGATAATCTATGTTTGGCAAGTAGAGTTATCCCTGTCAAGATTGGTCCCGCGCTATATGTACTTTGCTGTGATTCCCAATTTGATGCTTTTGAGACAATGGGTTACAGCAAAGAACAGTTTATACTGCAATCTTAAGTCATTACTCCAAACTGCAGCCAAGAATAGTAGGTTCCTATGCACTGTGTGGGAGGGCAGCACAGAAAAATAATTGGCTTAAGGAACATCGTGACTGAGAGCCATATATTTCCACATCCCACCTGACCTGACACAGTCAATAACCATTGTATCATATCACCATTTCTCTTCCAGCCCTGCTCAAGCCACTGCATATGGCCCTCATTTAAGGTGTTAGTCAAAACTTTTTAAACAAAAGCATGCACAGGGCTGTACAGGTCATATATAATAATGCAACTACCTCTAGACCACCTCCAAGGCATGATCCCATGATTGCAGCAACATAAGGTTTAGGACTGTCCTGTAACAAAGACCCAAAGTAATTACTACAATGCCATCTTAAAAATCAAAACCATAATTGTTATGCAGTGACTGTTCACTGTGAACAGTCCATCTCTCAAGATCTGATTGTTATTCTCCCTTCTAGCTGCTACACATTTCTTTATAAATGCAAGTTATGAAAAATTGATGTAAGATTAAGATAATAACTTCTGCCTAATAGGCTTGAGTTTTCTCATTGCCTGTCTGCTGAATAATGTATGCATATTAAAGGGAGAAATTACATGTTAATCACTTCTGGGAGTTAAAGAGCTTAAGCACTCACTGCAATATGTTGCATGACTTTCTGGCCATTTGCTGATATTTCTTCCACCTTAGAAGATAAGAGGTAATATTACAAATCTTACACAATTCAATGTGGGATTATAACAAAACACTTTTAACTTAAAATTTAAGTCAGGCAAGTTGAGAAATGACCTTTCACTGCACCCACAATTACTAATCTAGCTACCCCACTACTCATCATTTCAAGTTGTATTCTGTAGTAATGTTTTTTCTACTGATCTTGCCAATTATTTCATTCTTATTTTTTTCATAATGTATATCTACCATTGGCTGAGTTTGTAGTTAAGGTCAGGTTATGACAGTCAGCTTGACACTAAATTAATGTGATAGACTTACTAACAATAAATGTGTCAATGTACACAAAAAGACATGACTCTAAACTTACCTTCTGTGCAGTGTCACCAGCACTCAACATGCTATGAAAAGAAATGACACATGTTACATTAATTTCACTCATCTTCATGCTCACAATTTTAGCTTTCAACTGCCAACGTAAATATTTAATTATACCATATTCCTACTACTCAGGTTGATAATTCCTGAGAGTGAAAGGGTGAAAGATGTGCCTATGGCTTGTTTGAAAGAAGTTTATTGTTCAGCAACCTGACTACCACATGTGCAAGGTCAAAGAAAAATTAAGAAAAGGAGAAATTAATTGAAGACATCACCCAAACAACATCAACAGGGACAGTGGAAAATAAACTTAAAAAACATTGCAAACCAAAGATCAAGAAACACTTTAGCTGTTCAGAAAAGTGGTATGATGGCAGACCCCTAGAGATAAAACTTCATTAGAACAAAAAAACTTTAAAATTTCACCACCAAGCTCTCAACAATAATTCTCCATACATTCTGATATATGATTCCTGTGACATTGGTTTAGAGAATTTGGCATTGGATCAACCTGTAATCCCCTAATTTATATTTTTTATCATTCTCATCACTTTTTTGCTTGACATTGTTGATATTTGTTAGGAGAAATTTTGTCTTGGTCACTCAGGAGTTTAGAGTTAAAAAAAATCCATGATAGCTACTGAGAGCTCATAAACTGCTCTTACTTCAGAGTTCTTGTTTACTTAAAACCATTTCACTCATTGTATTATAAAGAATAGCACTACACAGATGTAGCATGAGGTCAAAACATTGTTATCATCCTCACAAGTAAATCACAAGCAATCTACCATTACTAGTATTTAAAATTGGGTGTCATTGGTGCATGCATTTCACAATTATAATAATTTGTAAACTGTACTGTCCTACATACTTGATATCAGCGCCAGCTATCCAACATCCTGGTTTAGCAGATGCAAGAACAACACTTTTCACATCAGGGTTTTTTTCCACACCTTGCATTACCTGATCAGTGATTCAGACAAGAAGTGGCAATAAGAAAATAAATGCAAATGCAATGAGGTAACTCAATGAACATAATCTATGATGATTTCATAAAGAGGCAGACTCTGCTCTTATCATACTTACCTCAACCAACTCTGTTGTGAGCTTTTCAGACAGCACATTAACCTGACAGAGGAAGTTAAAGATTCAAATCAAAGAAGCCACATCTTCTATACTGTACAGTGAAATTTCTGAAGTTTTCTTGTAATACTTTTTTTTCCACATTTAGGACTTACCTTAGAGTCTGGAGTATCAAACCTAACAACAGCAACCCCATCCTGGATGTGGCATTTTACACAGTTGTCTGCTACACATAAACAAATAAAAAAGTGGATGAGAAATGCAATTGTTGACTGATTAGGAGGGCAGAACAGAAAATTGCTTTGATCATGGTCATGAAATAGGGACAGAGGGTAGCAAGGTCTGAACATTATCACAGAGGGCCAAATATCTTTCTGTCTGCCCAACCTCACTCAGGAAACAAGCACTTTATCATACAAATGCTTCTTTCTCTTCTTTCTTGTTTCTTTCTATCCTCTTGAAATGACATGCTGAAGTAAATAATCATTTCAATTGGTTCTTACTTATTATCAGTTGGAGGACAGATGTATAGATGACATCACCTTTGACAGTGCTTTGTGTTTTTATCATATAAAACACACAATTCTGTGATGCTGTGGGTTTGTACATCAATAGATCACAGAAAACATCAAAATGTAGAAGGAAAATCAGTGACATACATGGCTGCACTTTGTGTGACACCTTTTTGTTCTCATTACATTTTGATATGATCTGTGATCTATTACCAAACAGACTCTCAACAAAGTGGAATCTTTCACTAAAGCACAAGGCTTAAATTTTGCCATCTTCATTTATATCAACCTCAAATTTATTTGTTAAGCACTTTGCATCTTGCAAGACTTTACACTAGGCCTTGTGGCTTGTACTAGACCTGCTCACACCATTGCATACAGCCCTTATGAGGAGTTTTAATTGGGTTTTTCAATATGCACCTCCACTTGACAGATGGTTGTCTACCAGATCAAACAAGTCTCTAACTTAGAAAAAATGCCTTCAATACCTGCTGAAGTCTGGTTGGACCGGGTGAGAATTCCTGAAATAGAAAACAGAAGTGCAAATGTTGCGAGCTAAAACTGGGAATTCAATAAAATTCTAAACTTTATGATGAAGTAACTCAGGGGGTGGGTCTGGTGGTGTGGTTGACGCATTTGCGTGACCTTCGTACTGTCACAAGAAAGTACAGGAAAACTATACGAAAAGAGTACTCCGAAGCCACCTATGACTAGAAATACTTTCCAAATTACAATTCACTTAATAAACAATGAAAAATTCACCAGATTCGTTTACACGAAAGATGTAAAACTCGATTCATTGGATTTCACGTGCAACCGTGAAAGCCACAATATCTACATCCTCCACGTAAACGCATAGTAATCAAATAAACAGAAAACATACCTGAATTTACTGTCGGTAAAACATGCCTCCTAGTAGCATTTGAAACCCGCCTAAATCCAACTCTTAGAGCTGAAGAAAGCATTTTTCTTCCTTAGTAAACTATAAAGAAGTTTACTAAAAATCTCTCTCTTTCCAAGGCTTTCGCCAATGTACGCAGGCGCCTTTGTCAACGTAACATTTCTCCCAAGCTGCTCTTCGCGACTAGTATCAAAGTTCAGTCTTGTTCCCAGACCTCCGTGTCCTTCGATGACCTTCAGAGATATTCTCAGTTGAGCTGCTTTTCAGCAAAAGTGGTAATGATTTTGGAGGCTCCGTCTTGCATAACTTGGCGATAGAAGCTAGAAAAACGATTAAAATCCGTGAAATAGTGAATTATTCGTTAAATTTCGTCAGATTTCCTGCCCTGATTTTGTGTATTGATTGTGGTCGATTTTTGATCCACAAACAGTTAAACGTCACGCAAACATAGCTTGGCATTTCTGAGTCAAGTTTGCTCTTATAGCTGCTGGCTTGGATCGATGAGGAAATCAGAAGCCGAAGAATTTTCATATCAAACAGCGAGAACCCATGAAGAATCGGAGCTAATAGAGAATTGAAGGGTAAAAAGCTAAATTCAAGAACAAGTCACAAACGTATGTTTTCTTCGTCACGCAACAAATGACCGAAGATGTTTGAGTCTCTAATTGTTTGTGCAAAGATCGTTGTTTTTCCTCAGGGACAATGTGAGGAAGGTCCTTTTGATGTGGTTATAGAGAGAGGTTTGATTGCAGCTATTGATAGATGCAAAGGAGAATGTGGAAACGATAAACTAACTTGTCATTATTTAACCCCGGGCTTTATTGACATTCACAATCATGGCATGGGTAGGATTCCAATTTTGAACATTGTTTCGACAATTTTCCTAAACGGCTTGATAATACGTGTAATATAAAATGATTAGATTATGCTTGCCATATTTATGTCTTTTTAGTCTGGTCATAATGAAAACTTTATGTTAACCCTGTGATCTGATTGTTAATTCTCCCCTCTAAAATGTGTCAACATTCAGTGTTAGATCAAGATAAAAACTTCTATTTGATGAGCTTGAGTATTCTCTTCACCAATTTTCTGGATGATGCATGGAAACTGTAGGGAAAAGTTACATGTTCATCACTTCTGGGAGTTAAAGGGTTAAGTGCAGTAATCTTAGGGATATGCGTGATAAGATGGGGAAAAGGCAGGAGCTCTTGCACAGAGGAGAAGGGGCCCTCTTTCTAACCCTACACAAGACAAGTAAGGGCACTCTGGCTTGATTCTTTTTAAGGAACTTAAGAAGACTGATTCATGATGCATCACCACACCAAAAAAACCTTTGCCCACAGTGCCCACTCAACTTTTAGGCTGTAACCTTTAAGAGTTATATTGCTCATTGCTGTGATAAATAAAGTGACTGAGTGGTTGATAGATTTTTTTCTTTCATATGGTAATAATAAAGCTACTAAAGTTGGTTCTTGGCTGATATTATTGTTAGGTGGGGCAGATGATGTAACAGAGTTTTGGTGTAATCCAGGTACATCTCATTTTTTGAACCCTTTATGCATTAATTAACATCAGTGTGTAATATATTCACTATACTGTTCTCTATGCATTTCCCAAGGAGCTGAAAAGGATAATTTTTTTGAAAATTAAAAGCTTCTTCATTTGATGACCATTTCCTTTATTCTTTCAACCTTAACCTGTGATTCAGAGGTGGTATTGAAACCAGATGCTAGTCACTCTCAGGGGTCCAAGGCTGAAATGCACTTGCTATAAATGCCATTACCAAGTGTGCTTATTAGTTTGAACTATATAGACCATGATATTTCATGGTTCCAGCCAGATTTTTGTTAAACACACAACTAAAAAGAGGAAAGTGAAAATGATCACAGTCACGTAAAGGAGATTAATACATTTTCCTCCTTAAAGACTTTACAAGATCTAGACTTATTCAATATGGAACAACATCATTTTTGGCATCAGTGGTCTTTCCTGATCATCCTCTTGGTGAGAAGGAGGACAAAATCCTGAAAATACTTGAAAGCCATGTGGGACTTATTAATGGAAATGGAGCAGTTTTAGAAGGAATCCATTCTGAGGTACATAATTGAAATGCCAGGCATGATTATTAAAATTGTGTCTTCAGGGCAGATTAACTTGAAGCCACTTTACAAGATTTTGATAAAATTGGCAAATATTACAGAACCAGAGACTCCATGTCAAAATCTGCCAACATGTATTTCTAATGTTGGTAATAGATTGGAGACAACTCTTGCCAATACCCTAAGTCCAGTCTCCTCTCCTGTCCATTGTAAAGAGAAGAAATTGGTCATTGAAATTAGCAGCTTCCACAGGACCCTGATCCAGCAGTTTTCAAAGGAGGATGCAAAGACAAAACATTCTTGAACTTTCATTTTATTTCCATCTTTGTTTTCATTTGTTCCTATTTTTTCTTTTGTTTTAATTAGCTTTGAATGGCCCTTATTGAATTCTCCCGAAGGGAAATCTTCCCTGAAACAGAAATCATTCTTCTGTTTTGAATTACAGGGACCCATTATCGCAGATCTTGGTGCTATGCCACAAAGTTACAACGACATGACCTCTGACGAGTTTGAGCAGCTCCTTGATAAGATGCCTCATTTGAAAGTCATGACGATCAGCCCTCATGCAGAAGCATCTCACAATTACAACAGAATTAAATGCCTGCTGAGAAGGTGTCATTGATTAAGTCATCTTTGAAAGAAAAATAACAATTGAAATATAATATTATCAATGATAACAGGTTGTAGTGTGTTACAAGTATAATTTTCTTAATATTTGTAGATTGTCATTTATTAATTAGTCAATTATGGCAACCCATTGACCCTTAAGAGTAATCAGCAACTAACTTCTCCTTACAATATTTATATCATATGATTTTTTTTTTCTAGCAAAAAGGGGGATTTTAGGTCATGTATTTGTCATAGATTGCCATGGCATGATTGGGAGGGTGTTGAATAAATTTGCCTTCTTCTGTCTCCTTGTTTTACAACCATATCAATTCCCCAAATCACACATTAAAGTCAGGAGAATTAAGGAAATGATCACCAATTAAAGAAATTTGAAGCACCTTTGCTTTTAAGGGGCAGACCCAATGAGGCTCTTTAGACCACGTTTTTAGATCAAGAGCTTAACTGGAATTCAAGTGAACATCTAGTGGAAATCTAGTCATAATCTCCTCTTTTCCCATTGCAACTTGAAAAAAGAAGTTACTAGATTAATACAATAATAATTTTTTCTGTCTCTAGGGAAGTGGTCCCAGCCCTTGGCCATGATAAACAGGCCACTGAGGAGGAAATTCTCACTGCTTTGTCACTCAGCAAAAGTCAACAGCTTCATTTGACACATCTTTTTAATGTCTGTTCCTTCCATCACAGGTATAAGGAGCAGAAAATCACAACAATTTTTTAAATTTTTATGCCCCAAGTAAAGTTTCAATAAACAACTAGGTGGTTGTGGATTTAGAGGCATTGATTATTAATTGACGATGCCTTTCCCTTTTCCTCCTTTCCCAAGAGAGATGGGTCTTTAACCCTTTAACTCCCAAGATCTCTTTAGCAATTCTCCTTCAGTGTCTGCCATACAGTTCTTGTGATGTTAGTATAGAGAATTTGGTATTGGATCAACTTATTATCCCCTAACTGATATGTTTCTTTATTCCCGTTACTTGTCTGCTTGATATTGTATTGATATTGTAAGGAGAAATTCTTTCTTGGTCACTCAAGGGTTAACAGGGAACTCAAGGGTTAACAGGGAAAATTAATGCTTTCTAGATCTCCAGGTCTTGTTAACTTTGGACTCCTGGATGAATTGCCAAACCTTTCAAAGTATAGAGGAATAAAAACCCCAACAGTAGAAATCATAGGAGATCTAGCACATGTGTAAGTACTGATGAACTCAGCTAGTAAGTAAATTTAAAATATATCTTTTTATCATTATGAGCAAGACCTCTATTAAAATGTACATATGGTGTAGGCCTGTCATTTATTTGATTTTCTATGGCTATCAGGCAATCAAAAGATCACAATTTAGAATTAATTATATGACGCAGACTCTGTTAAATAAACTATAACAGAGTTATGTCAAAGTACAGTAATTCCATGTTCTGATAAACTGTGTATTATGTTCATGGTTCTGTCAGCAAGTTAATAATTCTTTTTTGTGTTTGCTTTTTGCAGTAGACTACTGTAAATTTTAACTTAATTTCTTTGAGCCTTTCATCTCCATGATAATATTTGTTTCATTCCCCAGAGATCCTATGGCTGTTTCATTATTGTTAAAAGCCCGCCACTTCAAAAACATTGCCTTTATAACAGACTGTGTTCTAGAAGGCATCCCTGGAAAAACTGTCAAGTATGGAAGCAAACAAAGTAAGCCCAATAAACAAGAGATTTCCATTTCCTGCTAATGTTACAAAGAATCTCTTTAGCTTACTCTCCATTTGGTTGGGTGCTTTTGCCTGTAATTGTGATCATTTCAGAAAATTTTGTAAGTCACTCACCTCTGGCTGGTGATTTGCAAACTTTTTGTTTTGTTCTCCCAACATCCTGCATGGGTTAATTACACTGGTAAACCAAAAAAAAAAGTACTGTCTTTTGCTACTACAATAATTAATCATTGCATCATTCATTCAGTTCAGGTTTCTCCCAGTGGCCGTACTCTGTCAATTGCAGGAACAAATACCTTGGCTGGAAGTTGTGGCACTCTCCTTGGTGCTTTTCACTCCCTGATTCACATATTTAGAGTTCCTTTGGGAGATGCTGTAGCAATGTTATCTGAAAACCCTGCCAGGTACAATTGTGGTTATTGTAGGATAGGTGTTATGCTTAGTTCATGTCTCAAAATTCAAAATTAACAGTGAAACAAACTATACCACCAACTGGATAGTGGTCTGTTCAGGGGATAGCATTATCCATTCCTTGAACAATAACTACTTAGGAAAATTTGACTAAAAGATAAGCTTAAAAAAGGAGTGGTTTAACTTCAGAGTGAGAAATAATTTGGGCAAAATTTTTGGACTCAAACTATGAATAAATAAATAAATATATATATTTATCAGAGGATTTTATTTTATCCCCTGATGAGTGAGTAATCATAAAATAGGCCTGTAAGGATGAAAGCATCATCTATTTGTTTTTTTTCAACTTCATATATATATATATATATATTTGTTTTTTTTGACAAACCTGGCATACCAGTATATATATATATATATATATATATATACATATGTATATATATATTTTTAAAAAACCTGGGATACTTAATCATAGGTTTCAGCAGTTATTAGCTTGTAAGCTCTTGACGTGCGAGTTTTCCTAAACTAATACATTTTAAGGATTTTGACAACATTTATCTTATCAATTAATCTTTCAGAATTGCAAAGATCTCCCATACAGGACTCATAGAAGTGGGAAAAAGAGCTGATCTATTATTGTTTGATACACAGTTAAACCTCTCAAGAACAATTGTATCTGGAAAAGTAGTTTTTCAAACAAACTAGAACTACCTCTCTATAAAAATGTGTATAGATGGTGGAGACTTCTTAAGAAATTTGCTCAATTTGTTTGAACTTATACTGGATTCAAGTAACTTTATATTCATACAAATTAACATTTTAAAATGTATAAAAGTTATAAAAAAGACATTTCATGAGGTGGATAGTTAGATAAATAATTAATAAAAATATTCATATTCACAGCCTCCTGAGGCTAAATTACATGACATTTTCAAAAAGTAAGTGATATATACTTTTATTATACTTGTGGTAGGTTATCAGCTGAAGGCTGAGGGTGATAACCCTTACAGAGACCTTGCTTATTCTGGATATCACAAAAACTGAATCTAATAATTGTTTTATTATACATTGAATAAAAAAATTGGTCACAACAGTAAGTGGAACTGATAATTTATTTCTAAATGTGTAAAAATATACAAACAGCAAGTAACACAGAGGGGGCAAACTTGAAATGACTAAACCTTAGAAATCATGCACTGTGCTCATACATGACATGATTACCCATGGCCTTGAGTGTCCATGACATGATTATTGTGCAATCTGCAGCTAGATGATGTCTTAAACCCTGATTTAGAAAATTCAGTGTACCCATAAAGGAGATAGTGAGTTGAAAGTATAAAAATAATAATAAAAAAAATCTCATTGAAAGTTCTTGCAATTGGACAAGGATGGTGTAAATGTGTTCATGTAAATATTATGATAAGTGAACATTTTTGGCAAAGGCACTGGTTTCTCAACTTCTAGCTGCAAATGGATTCAATATGTCAAGGTCAATAATTTTTCTACACAATTTTCCTTTTTTGATGTATTTAAAATTCATAAATTAACTAAACTTCAACTAAAAATGATATTTCATATATATTATTTTTCATCGCCATGCCATCATCATCAGTTGTTCTGCTGCTAAGTAGTCAAAACATTTAAATTATTCAATGAGAAGGAAACTTCTAAACCTTTAATTCTCATGAGTGACTGGAACAAAATTTCTCCTTACAATATTAATACAATTTCAAGCAGATATGTGATGAGAAAAAAGAAAAATATCAACAAGGAGATAATTAATTAGTTGATCCAATACCAAATTCTTCAAACAAACATCATAAAAATTGTAAGGCAGTCAGTAATGAGAATTACTCGTGTGATCTCGAGAGTGAAAAAGTCAAGAGTGATCTCGAGAGTGAAAAAGTCAAGATACGTTTATCCTAACTTTGACCTCTTCTTTCTCATTGTCCAGGTTTCTGTTTGAGGGAGGCGGTTGAAAAACGTGTGATGTAAACCCCGTGTTCACAATTGCTGGGAAGCCGATACTAACGGCAAGACTGACTATGTCAAAATAGAGTTTGACCATGTTGAAAGTGTCACTGTATAAAGATCCTCCAAGGAGAAACAATATAATGAACACAACCCCAAAGAAGAGAATGAAACACGAAATGACATGAAACACCCCAGTTATCAATTTGAAGCACACGTCCAAAATGTATTTCACCCTAGACTTTATTGGCGGGAAATTGAGGATAAACAGAAATAAAGAACACACCACGTAGGATAAATATATAGCTTTCACCTCGGTCTGTGCGCAGAGCACTGAAAACGAGTGGGTAGGACAGTTTTCTCCGTGCAAAGTGCCCTGTTTCAGAAGTGGTATAGCTGTTGTGTAAACTAAAGTGAGAATTCCGCTCAAAAAACACGTTGCCGAAACAACTACAGCTGCATTGTTGCCTAGTCTCTCCTTTCTTAGCTCGTCTTTCCCCTGATTTGACAGAAAAATACCAGCTGCGTTTAAAATGCACACAATGCATGAAATTTCGAGGACTGCTGTGATCAATCTGCAGGTAAGGGGATCTACTGTCCACAAATAGTCTCCAGGTCGAACCGCGTATCCCCAAAATGGCCAAGGTATCAACAAAATCAGATGAACAGAGAGGTTAAAAGAGTTCGCAGTTACTTGAAATACGATCAGCTGTCTCAGGATATATAACTTAGTTTCCCACTTGTGCTTAGTCTGAACTAAAAACGACCAGTTTAGCCAAAGGCCCACTAAACATGAGACGATAATTGACAGTTCCATGCTGCAGTTGCAAAATGATACTCTTTTGAAGTAGTTATCTTGAGTCCTGCTGCCTTGAAATACATTAAACAGATTGATTTTTTCTCTTCTTTTTCACTCCGAGGTAACGATCAATTTTACATTTTCAGCGACGGCTGATCCCGTTTTCGACGTCTACTATTTCCGGCTTTTTGCTTCTCCACCATCTCGAAAGTAAGGTCACTTAGCGGTCAGCGGTAACCATGCGGGGGTTATTGTCGTCGTCACGCAATCCTCCCTGTCTGTTGTTGAGAGTAAGGTTACTGCGTGACGTGCAAAAGTAAAGTCAGCGTACGCGCAGGAGGCTAGCTGTGCTAAGGTAACTGTCTTAATATTGCTCCTTTACTCTCGCACATTTCATCATTTTTTTCCCTCATTCCAGTTATCAAATAGAAAAAAATCTGGATTACATAATTACCTTTTTAGCTCCCCTTCCCTTCTATTATATTTCTACAAAGCACTCTGGATTTTTCTCCCTAAGACGTCATTGTTGACGTCATTCTAGCGTCGCTCGGTGTGAATACATTAGAAAACTGGCACACATATCTCACTCCGCACGAAAACTAGATATGTTTGAATGTATCAACATATTAGGTTAACATCGTTCGGGTACTAGGGAAGAATGGCAGGCGCTCATTGCTCATCAAGATATATTTAGAGATCCTATCGGTGTTCTGAATTAATTATTTCACAAAGGCTGCATATTTTGCAGGTCTCTAAGGGACTTTTATTGTCTGGTAATCTTTGAACCATTCAACATTCTGTCCAAACAAAATCACTGATTGGTCCACCCAAAATTTCTTATGCAAGAGTCTGAAGTAACGGCTACCAGAAGAGCGAAACAGAGCTTGCCTGTAGTGTTTAAGTTTAGACAGTTCAAGGTTTTCTTAGTTTACGAGTAATCGTCTAAGAGGATTTAATTTCTATGACAATTCGTGCAGGAAAGTTACCCGCAAACCGCCGACAATGGGAGAGTGGTCTTTTTCAAATTATTTTGGTAAGTGCAGTATGATGCCAAGTTTATAATCAAATTGTCTTTCTCTTGATCTGAGCTTGGGTTGATTTCCTCAAGGTACATTTATAACGAGTCAATCACGCGAATATTACTGAATATTTCTGCAAACGTCTGCTAACAGAAATAATTTTTTTTTTTTGCATAATTGACCGAAGCGAATGTCATCCTCGTAAGTGTCAGGATCGAAGGCTTCAAAAAACTTTGTGCATGATCAAAAGATAAATGATTTTACTCGATCTTTGCAGAAGGACTCGTTTTTCACGTATATAAAAGGGATCGACTCATTTCGCCTTGCTTATATTAAGGTTGATTATGAGCCACCTGCGTATTTATTTTGCATACTGTTAAAGGTAGAGACTTTTTTAGAGAATATTTATTCTTTAAACCTAATACTGCTGATGGGACTAAAAACGATAAGAGGTGTCGAGGCCACGTGAGATCTTTTAATTCTGGCCAAAAGAGTGGGTCTCGATCGTCACACTGTTCTTGGGGTGCATCGATGATTTTAGCACGTTGTTAACACCTCGCCTACGACTGAAACCGCCAAAAAAATTAAATTATTCGTCTTTATTGAGGTAATCAAACTTATCCTAGTCTCAAGGTGAACCGTAAGCTTCAGAAAAGCTGCTGATTAGGTTTTGTTCCTCCCTACCAAAGTCTTCTTCTTTGTAAAAAGGTTGTAGGGGTTGAGTTTTTGCTGAAAGGCATCGTTAGCTATTAAAAAGATACGTGCGATTTTTAGGCCTCTATATCTTAGCTGAACTGTCTGCAAAAGTACTTAACGGGGTTTTGAGCTTTAATTTTTACTACCAACATCGGTGTTCATGCTTGTGGGAGTTTTGGGTCAGTTAGTTCTGTCACTGAAAACCATCGTTGTAAAAACAACACGTACGATCCTCATGTCTTCCAAGCATGCGTATGTCATGATCTCGCCCAAAATCTTAGCGTTTAGGTCGTTCTCATCTTGGCTATTTGGGAGAAGAAGAATTTTAAAATCAGTTGAGGTCAGTAGCACCCGAAGAAACTGACTAAATTTTGTTCTTATAATGAACAAATTTGTTGTGGCAGTACTTTCTATGATAGTTCTGCGAATTAACAGATTATTGAACATATCAAGATGATAGCTTGGCCTCAGTTTTCTTCATCCTAATATGCTCTACGATGAGTTAGTCACGACAGGGTAAAATAAAAAAGGTCCATGCTTGTAAAATTCACGTTGTTTTTATGGACAGATCAGGGCCTTCTGAGTCAATGCTAATGTTTGCTCCAACGAGATATGAATTTTAATGAGTCATAACCATCACAAAAGGCATTAAACTTCGGTTACGGCACTTGATAACTTTAAAGAGTCTTTACGTGCATGGAACTCATCTTTAAAAGCTCGAATAATCAAATACACGCAATACCGCATGGCCTCGCTCTAGTACGTGCAGCAAAAGGACATAAACCAATCAGGAATAAATGCGACAATTTCAAAGAGTTATTGAAACTCTAAATTCGTAATATCACACACAAAAAAAAACAAAACAAAAAAAAAGTAGTAAATGGAAAGAAAACTCGCTAAAACTGCCAAACGAAGCAAATGAGTCATGCGAAATAAACAAAACATCGTAGAAATGATCAAATAACCGGAAACACATGCGTAAAAGAAAACGTTACAAAAAAAAAAAAAACAAAAAAAACATAAGGGGGAAAAACTAAAACAAACAACAACTAAAATAGAAATAAGGATGATGTGAATGAGAAAAGGGAGCACCACTAATTGGCCCGAAAACCTTCCAGGGCGCGAAAAAAAAAATTGAAAACTTGACTATAAAGAATCTTATGATTATCACAAGACGTAGCTATCGACACTATTCGCGTCTTCGATTTCAACCAATCGAATGTAAGTATAGTGATTACTTCCGGTTCTGATCTCCATGAGAAAGTCACGAATTTAATTTTCCCTCGCTCACATGGGCTGTTTTGGTTATTTGTGATATTTGTAAAAGGCCATTCAGCGAACTGCAGTTAGAACAAACAGCCAATATTTCGCGTTAAACCATAAAGGATATGTTTGTTAGAAAACAACTTTGGGAGACGAAATGGTGTAAACGAGGAATGGAAACCTCTGTGTAGAGTTCTGTTCAAACAGAAAGAATCAGCTTTAGGCGAAGAGCGAAGAAATAAAGAAAATCTGCAGATACCTGACGAAAATAGCTGTTGAAGGTAGGATTGTTCGTGGATAAATAATCTAACTTCACTCTAAACTTAATATCTTTGTTGAAATATTAAAAACCAGTTTCGAAAGAATTGGTTGACTCCGTTTCACTATCATGATACGTTGCTGGAACTTTGAGTCCAGCAGCATCTTTGTTGTATTTCATGTCAAAATTTCGGTTTCTATGATAGGAAGACGTTCAATAGGGAAGAATTTAAGCCTCGGAACTTAACGAAGGCATACACTGACTGTTACAAAACGTAACTTTTTTTAGATCATTCGCGCACTATGGTAGGTTGCGTGACGGTCTGTTGTTATGGCAGCATGGGAAGTTTTTTACGTATAGACCACGGAAATGCCTCGAGAATTAACTTTTTCGTGAGAGGTTCTCGTTTATTGCAGATTAATGTCCATACATTTTTAATTATCACTTTTTTTGGTACTGAAATACCAGTTTCAAACACTTTTGACCCTTCGGGCCCCTGAGATAATTTTACTTCCACCCAGCCCCTGTACAGTAGTCATTTGAAATTATGACGTCATTGTTATTGTTGTTTTAAAATGTCGTCCGTCGGGTTGTTTGGATGTTTCTCCGGTTTCATTGAAAATTTGGATGAAAATGGCTTCTTTGCTTCTTTTTGAGGTAAATAATTGGCATATTTTAATTTTAACAGTCGTTTGTGTCATTTATGTGATCTGAGACCCATATATCCGGTCTACACGATACGACAATTGAAATTGAAAAATTTCCCATCTTTTTAATGTCTTGAAAATGATCTGCTTTTCGCGTTTTCTTATCAAGGAATTCCTTAAAATCCCTACTACCGGCCCTTGTTTGAATTTTTCATTTATCTGAAAGAAAAGTATTTCTTGATGAAAAAAAAAAAAAGGCTGTTTAGTCGGTCAAGCTCGTTGCGTGAGCGCCGGTTTCTTGTTATCGTGCCAAGCAGTGTTTTGGGCTGTGAAGTCGACTGTGAATGAAACACGCAAATTTTTTTTACCGTTTTCTGTTCGTACAAACGCTACATGGTGAGTTGTGCGTCTTATTTCTCATAAGTAACCTGTCGAGTACTCGGCAAAACAGCGAAGTGTAACGAGGTTCAGATTTATTTCTGGTAGGTTAAAATGTCGTTATATTTTGTGGTGACAATTGGGCTGCTGTCGGGCAAATAATTAAATGTTTGATTTACTGTTAAAATTTGAACTGCCTGTAACTTGTTTTGAAAAATTAGGTTGGCAATGCTTCGTCATTGCCTTTAAATCTGACATTGTAGTAGTAGTTCGCTTTTTAATATTTAAAACAATTTTTTTTCGATCAATTATTTAATTTTATTATTTTATTGGATAATTTGAATGTAACCTTGAGTAAAAAAAAATTCATTTCTCGAATTTCTGGTCTACAATGTACAGGTTAAGTTTTCCATTGACTTGAGATTTTTGTTATGAGGAGATAAAAATAATTATTATTCCTTTAATTGGTCTACATCAGTGAGACTATTTGACTCCTACTTTAAGAGCTTGTGCCAAAAATATTGTTAGAATAATTTATTTGTGTAGGTATCCAAGGTTACTAGATATTTTGAAGCCAATTTGAATTGTAGAAATTGAATATTTGATGTAAAAACCCTGAGGCTGCTGAATTTTCTTCCTGTGCAGACTAAATATACTATAATAATTATAGGTTAAGATTCAGACAGTGTTAGGAAATGAATGTTTGGGAAAGTGCAGGTTAGATATTACCCATTCAGGCATTAAACCCTTCACAATTGTTATAATGAATATAATTTTAGAATCAAAGGTATATGTTCAAAATTGAAAAGTTTTGTTTGTGTATTTAGCTTTTGTCAGAGCCTGACACAAGAACATTCATGCCTGGACAAGTTTAGAACTTTTTCACTACAGCAGACTAGCAGGCTACTTGTTATTCATAATTTTTCTCGAGACTCTTAGCTGTACTATCACAACAGCCAGAGGCAATGTTATTTCTGTAAATTAAGCTTTGAAATGCAGATCGAAGTTCACTGATTCAATTGTGATTAATAAATAGTGTGCTGAAAGTCTGTGATCTTCGATTGGGGTCACTGGTAGTGTTTGAAATCATGACCATGAAGTATTATGAATAATGACCTGGCATTTTTAATACAACATTTTTCATTGCTTTTTTATGTTTACACACTTAAAAGCAAAGTCAATAATTTAATAGTGTCCACGTGAATATCAGTCCTATTTCACACATCATTAACTCTTAGACTGTTCTCAAAAACTTGTTGCATGATTAAGTTTATAACATCAAGCTGTTTAGCATGTCATGCATCAATGCTACAACTTGAAATGTCAGCAGAAGCTTAATTGCTTGTACATCTAATGCAGTGGAAATTATCATCCATCAGTCTTTTCAATTGCTCAGCAGAGAGAAATATTGAAGATGTTTAAAAGCATAGCTACAACTAAGTTACAGGTACTGTAATTGACAGACATTAACCAGGGGGTCTATATAGATTTCAATATACCCTCCAGATAAAAGTTTTTACATTTGACAAATTTTTGTGAAAATACATCATAGCATCCAGATGTTTCTTGTAAAATTGATGAGTCATCTCTTTATCAAAGTTGCTTTGTGAAATTCATTGCCTCTTTAAATACTGAAGAAACATTTCAGGGTGCTTGCAGCCAGGGGCTCCCCTTAAATCCTCTCCATATTGATCAACATATACACCAGTAATTATAATAATAATGTCAGTACTTTGACCTCACAAGTTGTAATTTTAATTTCATATCACATGAGGAGATATTCAAAAATTAGTATTTTTGTTGACTGGTTTGTATGGATGATATGGAGAACAGAAAAAAAAACTAGCAGGGTTATTGTGTTAGTGTTATACAACCTTGCATTTGACTTCAATGCATTTGTTAATTATGTAACATCAACAGTTTGTCCAAGGTCTGGCAAGTACAAGTTTGTAATCTGGATATGTGTTTTTATTTTCCAGAATCACTCAGAGGTGCCATTCATTCTATAGGATCTCTTCTGTATACCATGTTTCCTGCTTTTCTGGCAACACCACACATGGCAGAAGGACCTGGTAAAATGCAGAGGAGCAAGACAAGTTCGCCAACACCAAGGCTTTGCAAGTTGGCTACCAGAAAAATGTTTTATTGTAAGATTTGTTTATCAGAATATCCACACAAGAAGGGCCAGAAACTAGACAAATGCAGTTGTATATTTTGTAAAGAGGTATGTGTTCCTAACTTGTATCCTAGGCTTGTAACTAATAGGTGAATGTAAGGCTAACAGCTCTCTACTCACATTGTTACACTTCCTAAAGTAAACAACTTAACTCTTCCATTCTTAAGAGTGATGACGTAGTAATTTCTCTGCCAGCATCAACACTTTCTCATGCAGAAAGATGATAAGAAGATAGAAAATTTCATGGACTGTTTAATTTAAAAACATTTTCTCATTAGGTTATAGAAATAAGGAATCTATGATAAACAGTGAGGAGAATTTATTTTGAGATTGTAAAAGTGAAAGTGTTAACTTGTATCTTTTATATTTAATTAGTAACATCTATTCATCTGTTTCCAAATGTGACCAGTACTAAAAACTCTCTATTTACACATTTCCATAAGTGACCTAAGGTCCAGTTTTAAACCAAATTTATTTTCCCAGAGTTTCTATCTGCTGTGTCTGGCAAGGGTACATGATCTGTAGTTCATGTGCTTCTATTTTTCTGTGAAGTGCACTTTTAAGGACACTAAGTGTTCTTTTAATAGAACTTGCAATAAACCCCCAGCTGATTGTTAAGTCATATGTTATGCAAATGCTATAAAGTAAGTTGTTTATCATTTGACCTGCACAGCCTGGATCATGTAACTAAAAAATAGCCAAAAAAAAAAAAAACAATGAAAGCTGATATAAGTAGGGCCAGACAGGTTGACACTAGGTGTTATTTTAAAACTTGCAATAAACCCCCAGCTGATTGTTGAGTCATATGTTATGCAAATGTAATAAAGTAAATTGTTTATCATATGACCTGCACAGCTTGGATCATGTAATACAATTAAAAAAACAAAAAACAAAAAATAATGAAAGCTGACGCAAGTAGAGCCAGACAGGTTGATGGGAGACATTCTGGAACAATCCCTGCATGCCGCTCTATCACATCTCAGTTGCATCTTATGAGAATGTGGATTCTAACTTTGGACCTACACTTATTATAAATTTTGGGGATGTTTATGATGTATAGACTAAGTACAGCCATCTGTTGATAGGTACCTGTGATCTGATACTTATTCACTCTGATGAAGGGCTAATGCTTAAAATATCAGCTTTGAGACTTTTTACAGAGGCCAATTTACATTATCAACTAAATTTATAAAGCCAAAGTTATCTTGTTTGATACTCCCCCATCAATGCAGCACCACAGTTTCTTTAGAATCTTACCCCCTTTCTTCACCCATGATGTGAACCTAGGGGACTAAAAGACACAGTGATTATTTTGAATTCATGTTATTTTGGTATTGTGTTCATGAAAATTATTAGGTTGTTCACTAGTTGGTCACTCGTTGATTTTGGCAATCAAGATGCCTTTAATATTAGCTTTTGCCTGGCACACAGATCTTGTTTTTGGCAACTGAACCCATGTAACAAATTGAAGTTTTAATTGCTTGAAAATTCTCTCTTGATTTATTGTTTTGGGCTGTTTTGTCATCTTTGTTGTGATAATCCTGTCTGTTTTGTTACAAAAAGTTGTTGTTTCTTTTTTAGTGCCTGGGAAAGTACGTATCATACTTGATTAACAGTGGGCAAGTTCTAAAGCTGCCCTGCCCTGATGCCTTGTGTCCCAGAAGTGGTAACATGACCAAGAATGAAGTAAGCATTTCTTTCAGTGATGAAAGAGTAAATCTTCTCAAATTTAGCTCTGCCTCAATTGTAAATAGAAGTTTACAAAACTAAGAAATAATTAAAAAAAAAAAAGAAATAATCCAAAACTCAGTGAAAGAGTGTGTCTTGATTGAGTATTGTTAAACCAAAACGAAAGTAATCACAAGGGCTTATCAGGAAAAGGAAAAATTTCTTTAAATTACGAATGAGAACTCAAAGTAAAAACTAAAGCATGTACCAAACTGCCTTGAGTAGACGAAAATGCAGGTGATCAAGTCTTGATAGGTTTTAGTTTTACTTCTGATTGGTGCAATTTTTCTGGGCCAATTAAACAGAGCCAAGTGAAGCAAATCCAATGGAATTCTTTTGACCCTCAAGTGAAAATTACTTAGTCTACATCTGGTTCTTTAACTAACCCTTTACACCCTAACATCAGTTTATTTGTTCTCCATACTGTTCTCTGTACATTTACCAAGGTGCTGATAAGGAGAATCTGTCTAGCAATCAAGTGTTCTTTAGTTGGTGATAATTTCCTTTTTTTTATGACATTAATGTGAGATTCAGGGGAGATATTCTAAGGAGAAATTAGATGCTAGTCACTCTTAGGGGTTAAAGGGCTAATAAAATTGATGTTCATTGTAAAAAGTTATTAATCAAAGAGGAATTTAGATTTTGCATTTCAATTGAACTTTATCCCTAACCAGAATGGTTTAAAAAATATGTTCTCATATTCATACTTGATTTAATTTTTATTCAGATTTCTTTGCTGGTTGACAGTGACATGTTTGAGAAGTATCAAAGACTGCTCAAACAGAAAGGTAAAACATACTTATGATATATAAATTGAAACATAATATAAAGACTTGTAGCATGATCATCACGCCCATTCAGGGTTGTTCAGAAATATTTGAAAATATCTTGATCAGCAATGGACAGCTTGTTTTCAAACTTGTCATTTTGCTTCTCTGATGATTGCAGTTTAATAAAAAATAACTGTGTTGCCTTTTGGAATAATGTAAGAATTGAAAAATATTAAAGATACTGGAAAATATACCCAAATTATAAATGTAACGCGTAACATCTCATTTGCATAAACCCGAAAATAAAGGTTAATTTCGTACTCAAAACAACATCAATTAGAAACTTCCATTATGCTCATTTATTGAGTAGGGCTTAAATACACCTTATGCCAAGAGACAGCGTTAAATGTTCGTTTTTAAAAGAACAGGAATAAAAAACTTGAAGACAGTCGCTGTTGTTTGCTTGTGTAACGCAGCAGATCCAACAGAGCTTTGCATGGTACATGTGCGGGTCTAGCATCTTGAATATACGCCTACAAAGAAAGTTGATTCGTCTGAGTAAGGTTCAAACACTTACTTACCCTCATCTAAACTAACTTTTAAAAAGAGCTCACTGCAAAGAAGAAATAAGTGATTTTTGGTTTCGGAAACGATGTTATTGTTTATTTTTAAACACGGAAAATCAAACACCACTTACCTGCAAAAATGCCTGTATTTCAGCTTTTACTTCACCTCGGCTGCTGAGACAACTCCCAAGCAAAGTTCATGTGTTCGACTACAAATCCCCAAAGTTTTACAGCCATACACACAATACAAACGAAGATATTCAAAGCAAACTAAATCGGAAACCTAAAGTAACTTTCGCTTTGTGTTTATCAATGTGTAACGATCAAATTTCAAGCCTGCTCTACATTGAAATCCGCACAAATAGCGCTCGAAAAACGCTAAACTTCGCCTGATTTTCTCGTGGAGAGAACAAAAGTTAGAAGAAAGGAGAAGCAGACAGAAAGTACTACGAGCGAAATCGTGAGCGCAAAATTGCCGACGTGAAAGAGTACAAACGCAAAACGAAGCAGACAAATGTTGGCGTGACACGGCGGTCTCAGCAAGAGAAACAAAAGCAATTTGCAGTTAAAAAGAAAAAACAATAGGAGAAAGATGCAAACGAGGAAAGAAGAGAAAAAATTCGGCAGCAAACCAGAGAAAGAGTAAGACGATTACGGGAGAAACGAAGGCAAGAAATACGCCAAAGTTCAGATGAGGATACTGCCAGTCCTTCAACACCCACTTTCCCGAACAGGATGGCAAAGAAAAGGGCACTGAAGAAAACGGTTGAGGCTATGCCAAAAACTCCGGAAAAAAAGGCGGAACTTTTTGAAGCGATTTCATCCAGTCCAAGGACAAGAAAAGTTCTTCAAAAGAAAGGCGTAATAAAATCCCCCGAAGAAATAAAAGAAACTGTGGTACTACGAGCCCTTGCAGCGGACATTTCGGAAGGAGCCGAACATGTTAAAAGGAGCCGCTCAAAGAACACACGAGCTGCGTGCCAGTGAAATCTCATGATACAGTCAAATGCCACGCCCGCAAAGGATTGTGGGTAATCAGTAATTAAGCTTTAAAAACCGAACAAACATTGAAATCTTCACTAATTCTTTTTAGAACGTAAATTAGCAAGTATATCTAGCAAATAAAAGTATTTTTGGCATACTTTTTAAATTTTCATGAAAATACCCTATGTTACACATTTGGGCATGATGATTGTGCTACAAGTCAAATGACAAGTCATTATCATGCATAAAGGATTGGCTTCATGCAATTCTGACAACTCTGTGCAATACTGATTGTTCAAAATTGCAACTATATTTCATATAACTACATACATCTTTTCAGAGGAGGCCTCTGCACTACTAGAAATGGTTTTCAGGGGGGTCCTGACTGTCGCTGAGAATAATAAATTAATGTGGGACATCAATAATGTGAGTAAGATTTTAGGCTGCTCACCAAAGTCTACGTTCACTTAATAACATTTATTCACCATTCTTGTGTGTTCTGTTGTAGAGGTTGCTGTTGATAACACAAAAACATTTTGTCCAATGGCTGGTTGTGAAGGAATTTGCAGTGGACTACCAGACCTGGCACAACCTACAGTCTGTCAAGAGGTGAAACATGCTTTATTCTTTTCTTAAGGTAGTTGTGACTTTATGACAGCTTGCATTTTTCAACATTTCATACAGTGTACTTAACTCTTTTACACCTTAAGAGTGACTGGCATCTAAATCCTCCTTACATTATCACCCCTGAATCACTTACTAAGGTCAGAAGAACAAAGGAAAATTCACTAACTGAAGAAGCTCTTGATTAAATTAATTCTCCTTGTCAGATCCTTTGGAAATGTATAGAGAACAGTATGGAGAAATCATCGCATACAGATGTTAGGGTGTAAGGGGTGAACTTGTTGTTCTATTGGGCTCTTGTTGGCTCTTTTTGGTTTATTCCTTTGTTCTAATTGGTCATTATGATCATGGTTATTTGTTTTTATCTTGTGACAATCATTTGGAAAATGCTCTTCAATTGAGATGATTCCAAAAATTACACCTTATTAAGTTACACCTTATTTTTTAGTGTGGGTATACTTTCTGCTTTGCTTGTAAAGAACACTGGCATGCTGCTATGACTTGTGATGAGTATAAGAAGGTGATCTCTGATTCACAATCAGGAACAAGGTAATGTTAAACTTAACAGTAATGCTGTTCTTGAATTCTCCCAAATACTTCATGAACAGCATCTTGCCATTGCAGTCATTAAAGCAAACTTTAGTTTGTTTTGAAGCAAACTTGCATTTTAGTGAAGCAAACTTGTAGTTTAGCCAGTGCTTGCATGCAAGAGGATTGACAATAGTAGCATCTATCAAAAAGAGTAAATTGTTGGTCACAGAACTTGATTTACTGGATTTTTTAGCCGTGTATAACTGCTGAATTGAACATTAAGGTCATGACAATAAAGGGCACATATGCACACTCATTGAGAGAAAGAGACAGAGAGAGCATGAGTTAGACATCTACTTACAAGATCTCATTTTCCATTTGGCAGATTTGTGGATATATTACGAGAAAATGGTGAATCAGGAGACATCAAGGAGTGCCCCCTCTGTCAAGTATTAATAATGAGAGAAGCAGGATGTGCCCAGATGATGTGTGGCCACTGTAAACACATCTTCTGTTGGCACTGCTTAAAATCTTTGGATGTAAGCCAAGCATCAGTTTTTAATTACAATAAATTGTATTACAAATAACATTCAACTTTGTAAGATCTTTTTCTGGAAGAAAAATTTGATACTACCCAGGATCTCATTGATTAAGGCATATTTATTGACCAGAGGATGGAAATACGTTTTTGACATTTTGGGTCTGTGCTTCTTTTTCATAAAGTATTTTATAAAAGGAAGAGACAACTCTGGCTGTGTTGGATTTGCCTCATCTTCATACTTTGGGGTTGGGAGAATTCCCATGAGTTCTACAAACCATTGATTCCATCTCAGGTTCACATAACTGTCTCACACCCTTCAACCTCCCCTTTTGTACCACCGATGTGTAAATCTAGTTTGAAATTAATGAAAATTGATGTTATTACAGCACATTTTAATGACAGGTTTGAATCCAAATCTTGTTTTGGGACCATTTGACCCAAAAGAAAAATTAAAATGCTAATAAAATGTAATCACAGACTTAAAATTTTTATCTGTTTTACTCAACAGACTGACATAATGTTAAGACATTATGACAAAGGTCCATGTAGAAACAAGTTAGGCCACTCACGGGCATCACTATTCCTTCACAGGACACAGGTTAGTTTACCCAGGTTGTTTCTCTTTTGTTTAAGAATATCTTAATGTAGATGGGTACGAGCCAACATCAACATTTCTCCTTTTTTGTGTTGAAATATGCATAAGGATGTCCCAATGGAGAATTTATTTAGGGCAAAGGCTACCAAAAGAAACCTACTTTTATCAAAGTCCTTTGTCATTAATGAAGGTAATAAGTTAACACCATTGGAGAAGCTTGCAATATGAACTTAAAAGCAGCCAAACAGAGGATGCTCCAGCCATTATGATAAACTTTGACTACCACAGAACCAGTGCTTGTCTGAGGAAATGTGGTACTTTTAGATGGCAGGGATTAAAAAATGAAGTGGATTGTTTCTAATCAACTTCTTCATCTGCTCTTTCAGGTTGTTGCTGGATTTGCTTTCTTTGGATTGATGGTTTTGGTGGCATCTCCATTTCTACTGTTAGTCTCACCCTGTTTGCTGCTTTCAAAATGTCTTTTTCGTAACAATTGACATCTCAAAAAAGGAGCAAATTCTTCTCTAAGAAAAGTTGGTTTCAATGTTTCAAATTAAAATTCTGGTCCATTGTAAGGGCCAGTCCAAAAATTATATTGATCTGAATTAACTTGTTGCTGTTGTTGCTGAATAAGTAATTCTGTAAAACAGAAATATGCTTAGATGTACTCCCAATGTCCATTTCTAAAATGAATTAACTGTGATGAACTTATGAAGTAGTGACATTCATATTGATGACATCTGTTTGACTGAAAGTCTTTTCATCCAGTTACTCTTAATAGCAAATTGATAATAGAAATAATAAAGTGTAATTTCTATAAAGACTAAAAGAGCTTACTTTAAGCAAAAAAAGTGCCTGTTCAATTTGTCATAATTCAAGTTCTTAACATAAATTTAATTTAACTGTTACTCCTTCCTCTTAGGATGTAAGGAAAATAATAATAAGAATAAAAGACATTCTTTGCCGTTTGATTGTCCCTGTTGATATTGCCTTGTCCTTTAACTTCATGTGCAGTGCAATAACTGTTCAAAGGCAGGGCTACACTCCCAAACACATTTGTTGAGACAGTTTGCTGCCTTCCAGGCCCCTCTCTGAGAAACACTATACCAACTGACATTAAATAATAAGCTGAATTATACCTGCATCTTTGGTTCCTATATGTGTTCTATTAGAAATCAGACACATATATGAATGGTCATTCTGGTAACAGCATTTTGCTTTTTATCATCTAAAATGTATGGATTTCATGATGCAGTGGGTTTGTACGGTTATGTATCACAGAAGACATAAAAATGTGGTAAGAACATCAGTAGCATACTGGGCTGTGTCTTGTTTACCACTTTTTTGTTCTTATCACATTTTGATGATATCTGTGATCTACTATTCAACAGAATCTACTTTTTAATTGATAACACTCAAGGGAGATGGGCAGGAAACCACAGGCATTAGGTCTCTCTAAACACTCAGCTGACAGCACATCTCTTTCGATGAAATTTATTGTGATTCAAACAATGTGTAGAGGACAAGTCAGAGGTAATGTTATTAAAGGACATGTGTACTGTACACAAAGGCCACGTCAAAACTAATTAATATACTATTGGCTAACAAGAATTACTGAAAAACTCCTACTATATATACTACATGTTGACGAGCTGGTATTGCATGGCTAGCCTCCCATGCAGATATTTCATTAGCTTTTCAAGCAATCCTCTGCAATACTTAGAGGGAGTGGGTGTTGGCCCATTAGAATATTTGCATAGGTAGATATCACCAGGCATGCAATGACTCAAATAAGTTAATCAAGTAACTTTCAAAGTATTTTTTTGGTTTATAATCATTGAATCCAGGACTAACTACAGTTTATATGATCTTGTGAGTGCAACGAGATGGATTGAAGTTATTCAGATTTCTTGTCTTATCGACAAAGAACTCAAATGTCCATATTATTACTGATTGGGATCAGAAGTTTTTGGTCACTGTTGAGATGATTTAAATTAATCTCATAAAGCTGAATCAGTTTCACAGACATGTATGTCATGTTTACAAAGTGTTTTTGTGGAGGGAATGCAGTAACTCAGAGACATGAGGTTTACTGGTACCAGCAGAGTTCACATTAACATGTGCTGACAGCACTAATGTAAACTGGACAGTTCTACAGATATCATTCATTAGTGGACTCCATCCTTATAGCTGTGGATGAAACCTTGATTTTTACAAAGAATGGTTACAGTTAAAGGTGTAACCTGATCAACTAAGTGGGAGTGGCCCTGAAAAAGACTGTTTGGTAACCCTTTACAAACTAACTAGCATCAGCATACCTATTCTCCATGCTGCTCTCTATATATTTCCTAAGGTGCTGACAAGGAGAATTTGTGTAACAATCAAGAGCTCCTTAAGTTTGTCATCATTTCCTTTATTCTTACGACTTAAATGAGTGATTCAGGGGTGAAGTAATATGGAGAAAATGCCATCCCATTGACTCTGATAAAGCCTTAGTAACCTCTTGTCAAAAAGTCCACTTTTAGGGGGATATTCTGGGGGGGGGGGGGAAAGAAAGAAAGAATAGAGGGGTCAAGGTAACACCCTCCTCCCCTCATCAGACTTGTGGGTTTTTTCAGTACTTGCCTGACAGAAAAATTATAGCAACAACAGGACTGCATGTCACTACTCAATATGACATCAACACTAGCCTGTCTCAAGATGTTTCCTTCCTTATGAATGTTTTGGTGTGTGTTTATTTTCTGAATCAAAGTTTGGATTCCCCACCCTTCAAAAATTCCAGAATCCCCCCTGCTCCTGTTTTCAGGACCTCTCTCACCACGATAATCAGACTACATTACCAACAGAATCATACTGATACAAATGTACAATTTACTGATAATGTAAAGCAATGGTAGATGCAAGATCAGAGAGAATATTTCTATATCTTTCTCCAAAACATGAAGTGTTGTTAATTAATTTATGATTAAAAGTGACTCACGACCATATTGGTTTTTTTCTTCCTATTGAGTTATGATAACTCTGTTTGCATGCAAACAATTCAAAAATTTAAGTAAAATACCCTTATACATCTTAGAGGATAGGACATAAGAACTTTTTAAAACTTAAAACTTCTTACTGCAAAGTATTATGTTAGGAATGAAAACTTTAACAAAACAAAAGATGTGTAAAAACAAAGTGTACATGAATAAGACTTGTGAGAAGCTAAAAAGGTTAGTACTTGTTTATGTTGTCATGGAAATTTGGCTGATTTCATGATATGACCTGAAACAAAGACAGAGAAGATAACTTCTATTTTTTTAAAAACATGTTTTGAGTTTTTTTGAAAATGATTATAACCTATTATCTCTGGACTAATTTGCCAAAAACAAAACAAAACATAAGCAAAAACCAATGATAACTTTATGATTGAAATGAAATGTCACCCATTTCAAGGTAAGCTTTCAGGTGTAGAATTAACTACTGAGTTAAACCAGACAAAAAACTCTCAAAGGAAACCTTTTAGCTTTCAGTTTTTACCAAAAAGGAACAAAAAGACCCTTAAGATTTAATATTCTTTAGGAATGGTACAGGTAACAGGAAATTGGTTCAAGTTATTGGCAGGTGCAGAGTTATTGCGTTGAAATTGTTCTTGAAGTTTAAGTTAAAAAAGAGAGGGAGACAGCACATCAGAAGGGAAAGGAAACAGAATGTAATCTCAGGTCAGAAGGATGCTCTGCTTGACCACAGCCACAAAATAAAAAATTTGTTGCCCATGTTCTTATATGAATAGCAAAGACTCATGAACTGGCAGGTTTGAAAAGTTAACATTTAAATGTAGTATTCACAGTTAAATAAGGTCATACCTTTCTAACTGTTTCCTTGATAAAGTCCTTCCTAGATGTGAGGTCATGCTCTGGAAACTTATCATACACCTAAATAAAGAAGAGGAAAATACATGAATTTTGGCTACTGTTGTTGTTTCGAAAAATATCTCCATTTTCCATGGCATAATCTTGCAATTTTTGATTTTCTTAGAGTTGAACTTGAAGTGATTTCGAGTAGATAATTCAAGTCTCTCCCTTTTCTCTTCTTCAACAATATTATTGAAAATATTTGTTTTCAATAATTTTCCAAGAACCACACTTGAATTCCACAGCTGATTCATGGCTGGATAATGAAATTGTAAGATTCCATGATTTTTATAAAATTTGTTAGACTTCAGCTATTTACCAACCGATTTCTTTGTTAACAGAAGAGCAATTAAGAAAAATTATTTGTATTTTTTCTGAGTCAGATAAGGTGCCTTTACAAGAGAAGTTGTTAAGAAAATCAGCAACTGTGTAACCCAGCCAGTTCTTGAAAAAAAAATTCACTTCCTTTGGAACATAGCTTGCCTTTCTGGGTATGTTAATTTCCTGTTTGCTCTCTTAACCCTTTAACTCCAGGTCAAATTTGTAATTCTCCTTACTGTCAACCATACAATTCTTATAATGTTGGTTCAGAGAATTTAGTATTGGATCAACTAATTATTCCCAAATTGATCTTTTTTTATTCTCATCACTTATGTTGTTGATATTGTATTGATATCGTGAGGAGAAATTCTGTCTTGGTCACTCATGGGAGTTAAAGGGTTGAAATGGAAGTTTTAGACTGAGTTTTGCTGAAGGAGATAAACTTACTTGTTTACACACACTCTTCATTGTGACCATTTCAAGGTCTGCACCGTCTAGAAGATCTTTAACAATCTTTTCAAGTTCACTATCCTAAATTGAAAACAAAGAGAACTGCATAATACTGTAAACATATGACTTATAACAAAACAGAGGAGCAGGCTAATGACTGGTGAAAAGTCAAATTTGCAATCTATTGAACAAATCCTTACAGTAGGAGGCTGTTTCTTTGATTTTTTTGCTAGTGGTTCTTCATCAGAGGATGAGTCATCTACTGGTACTGGTTTTTCTGAAAAAGATGAAGAAATTAAAAGTTAATTCAAATTGACGAAAATGGACCTCTATCATTTATAGCACATTCCTTTACCGCAAATGGGTAATTTACAAAATCAAAGATGCCACTTTTTCAGACAAGCCTTCTAGATGGATACATGTATAAGCTAAGTATCTGTCACTCCCTGCATACACTCCTGGTGGGTAATCTCACTCTAGAAGTCAGGTACCGTTCAACCCTCCCCTTCCTTCCCAGAAGTAGAGAAAAGGCCCCTCAACTGACTTCTCCAGGTATTACACAGAGTTCTCAGGCAAACATCTCTACGGCTTTCATAAACTATTTTTAAGAAGACATAGTTGATATTTTTGCAGTTATTCTCCCTCGTTCTGCTGCTACAACAAGACCCTGTGTTGTGTCAAAGTTGTGATCCACTTCTACATAGGAGGGTATAAGAATTTCTACTCACCTTTTTTAGGCGTCTTCTTCTTTGAGGGACTTTTCTGTAGAGCTGTTATCTTCACAGGAACAGGGTCTCTCTTTTTAGATGTTTTTGTCTTTTCTACACTTTTCTTTGACTTTGCCTTGTCTTTGTCTTTACTCTTCTTCTTTTCTTTCTCCTTCCCCTTTTCTTTCGGTTTCGTTTCTTTGGCTTTTTTAGGTGTTGATTCGGTCTTTTTAGGTGTTGATTCGACTTTCTTTTTCTTCTTTGGAGGCTGTAAAACAAAGGGAAACTGTTAAATGTAATTACTAGGTGACAAGGCGTGCAAAATGTGCAATTATTTAAGATCCCTATGCCAAAATTTTGCACAGGTGCAAATAAAAAACAGCAATTTAGTTCACATCCACTGCAATGTATAAAGAGTAATTTAGCAGGACACAGCCTTCATGCAATTTCAAAAGGCAAATACCATAGAAACAACTAAATGGGACCTATGGCATTTCTATCATGTTAATAAAATTTTTCCAAATTTATGTGATATGAAAGTTGTATCCGTTTACTTCTTCCTCCTGTTCCTGTTCCTGTTCCTCCTCCTCCTCCTCTTCCTCTTCCTCTTTTTCTTCATCATCTTCACTCTCTACCATCTCTGATGTCTTCTTAGACTGAAAGAGATTAAAAACAAATTTCAGAATCCAGCAAAATAAGCCTAATAAATTTAAAATTGTAAAGAGAGTCAGTGTAGCCAATAAAATTATTTTGGGAAAGAAAATAATTTAATAATGAAGAAATATTTCTTAACAAACACATTTTACACAGATAGATATGCAACAATCAAAATGGGATCAAAGGAAGCTACAGAAAAAATTTCTTGAAATGTCTAATATTCTCCATAATGTAGAGGAGTAAAATGTAAATTTGCTGTCTGTTTAGAAAAGAAAAGTTAAAAATCTGTGTAAGACTTAAAATCTACACCAACCCAGACTTCCTAGCCAGGCTTACTGTAATAACATGAAAACATGCCAGATGTAATGATTGAACAAAATCCAAGAACAAACCTTCTCTTTTTTACTCTTTGAGCTACCCTCTGCAATGAAAAAAAAAAACAAGGTTATTTGATTAACCTTGCACATATTATTGATTAAAACGTAAATCTCTTTATCAGTTTTTAACTGAGAAAAACTACATGCTGATATTCCTTTAGTCAATTTTTTCAGTGGCTTACCCTTTTTTGGTCTTTTTCTCTTTTTCTTTTCATCCTTTTTTGGTTTAGGCTGAGGTGCAGGCTGTGAAAAAAATTGGAGTAATATTAACATCATCACTTTATTCCTGAATAAAAACAAACTAGATATTACATGTGTTGTTGAGGGAAAAAGATGGATAAACATTCAATTCTTGAGAAAACATTTGCTGGAGATGTTTATGTGTCAGAAGTCTTTTCTCTACATGTGTGACATTATGCAGGGTAACAATGATGTGTCTTGGGCTAGATGACAAAACTGTAAAATTCAGAATATAAAGAATATAAAATAAAAACTCACTTTCCCTGAAGATTTTGGCGACATAAGAAAATCCATGACTTTTTCAAGAAGATCATTCTGAAAGATATTCACAACTCAAGTCAATAAATACCAGAGATTCTGCGAGACTCCTGCTATAAAATAATTATTGACGCATATAATTGGTGATATATCTTAGCATACCCTCTTTCCCTTCTTTTCCAGGTCAAAAATTTCACAAAGCCTTTTTAGACCATCATTTGTAAATCTGTGGTAAATAAATAACATGAAAGTATCACTTAAAAGTTTGTAACTGACAGCCCTTGTGCATACACAAAAAGATACAGTAACTGAATATGAAAGTGATCTTTGTGATAATGGACACTGCTTACACATTAGTGAAAATGAGGTCTGAAAAGATTTATATTTCATTTTCACTAATGCTTAAGTACATAGTGTTCTTACTGTAAAGATCATTCCCATATTTATTTATTATCTACAATTCACATAATGATTTTGATACATATTTAAAGTCATTTATTAAATGATACTGTTAAGTGCAACTATTGTAAATCATGTTTAGCACGGAATAACGACAAGATTATTGGATTGGTACCATACAGAAGAGATTGAAAAGAAGAATATTGAGAATCAAGAATTACCTCTCTACACCAAGCTTTTTAGCTTCATAATCTTTGGAATCCTATCCATGTGACAAGGGAGAATTAGAACACTTCATCACTCATTGCCTAGCAATTTTTTTTGTTTCAGAGAATTTAAGTCATAATACTAAATAAAGCTCATCTGGTATCCAGTCAAGTCGCTGATGGGTCAACTCGCCAACGCCAACTCACTGACGTATAAAATCGAGTAGAAACATCGGTGAGTTGGTCTTCAATCCAGTATTGAACATATCAGAAGTTAAACAAATAGAAGAGTAAAAGATCTTTAGGAAAAATCAATTTTTTTCTTCCAACAAAGTTTATAAGGATCTCATGGCGAATAAAGCCAGGTAAATATCACCAATGACTAAGAAAGCTTCAGACGTGAACAAGATATCATTGTGTGACAACAATACTGTAAAGACTCATCATGTCAATCACTCAGATTTTTTTAAAGAAATTTGGCTTTCTGGACAAGATATTCAGTAAAATAAAAAACAATTATTTTTATTTCCAACAAAGTTTATAAGGATCTCAAAGCAAATAAAGCAAGGTGAACATCGCCAATGACCAAAAAAGTTTTAGACGCAAACAAGTTATTGTGTGGCAACAACACCGTAAAGACTCATCAAGTCAATCGGTCAGATTTCAAAAAAAGACTTGGCTTTGTAGACAAGATCTTTAGTAAAAAACAATTATTTTTATTTCAAACAAAGCTGAGTTGGCATCATCGAGTTGAACCGTCGGCGACTTGACCGTAATTCGCTCATCTTACCTTTTCAAATGGAAATCCATTAAACTTCCTAATATTCTTTTTAACTTCCATTACCTAATAACAAAAGCAAAAAAATCTCAGTATCTCAATTAAGCGAGGTTTTAATTTAGTTTGGTAACTTTTTATCAATCAAAGTTTAATGTGAAGAGCAACACCATCCCATTAACAAAAAGAAATTTAAAACAAGTGGATTGAAGCATACCCTTCCTTCTCTTCCATATAGAAGCTTGTGAAGAGGCTTCAGCTCTCCTGCAGAACTTCTTCCAAGTTCATAGTTTGCTGAAGAAAAACAAGAAGTAATTCTGAAAAATGCTGTTTCCAGCATGGTTAACACAAAGTTCTACAGCATCAAGTCTGCCTCAGATTGCACTTTAACATTAAGTAATATTATTAATATGTAACCAGAATTCTTATTAAGCAAATTACTTAAAGCTGATCAACCAATGGATTTAAATGCAGTCTTTCTCATAATGAGTTTTTTACCATAACAGGTCTTCTTTAAAGATTTGACAAGTGGTTAGAAAGCTTAACAATTCTCTCTTACAAAAAACAGCAATAATCACAAGCCTCTTAAGCATGTATACTTACTTCTTTCAATAGATCCTAAGGACTCTCCCTTACCCTATAGAAGAGGAGTCATACCATGAAAACTTGTTACTCATTAACAATTTAATTACTATCCTCCCAGGACAAATATGAATGCAAATGGTGTCCAAATGTGTTTAATTTCTCAAAACTAAAAGGTAATTCTTTCTTTTAACTGCTACAAACTTCACTTTCAATAAGTCAAGAGAAGTTAAGTTACATCAAGATCACAAAATCTCCCTGATAATTGTATGTAGTATTTTCTACTCATCATCTATTTACTAGAAATTGTATTGATATTGTTGGCAAAAGATGCAAGATAATCACCTATGGAAGTAAACAAATAGTGTTCCTCTGAACTCAAATAAGTCAACTCACACAAGTAACACCTATTCTAGATAAGAAACCCTCTAACAGGCAGTTATAACAATCAAAAGAGTATCAATGAATTTAAGTAGCTTTACCTCAAAGATAAGAGGCTTGCTCTCTTTGATTATAGTTGGTGTGGTTTGATTGACCAGAAAGTCTGTTGACTTCCTTGCTCTTTTCCCTTCAATAACAACTGGCTTGTCATAAAGTCCTAGAGAGATCACTGAGCTCAGTATTTGTTTGATGTGCAGCTAAAAATACTTCGATTCAACTTTTTTATTTTGCAGTATATGTATCAGTATCTAAATAATCCAAAGGATAAATGCTGAAAAGTACTTCACTGCTCATCTCCCAATATCTGATTACTAATTTTCTTTACTGTCTGCCATACAATTCTTACATTATTAATTTGGATAATTTAGTATTTTTAACTATTAACTTATAATCCCCTTATTGATATTTTAATTATTCCCCTCACACATGTGCTTGATTGTGTATTGATATTGTCAAGGAAAATTCTGTCTTGGTCACTCATGGGATTTCACAAGTTATGGAGAAGAACATTAACCTTTAACTCCCAAGATCTCATTGTTAATTCTCCTTACAGTCTGCCATATAGTTCTTGTAATGTTAGTTTGGAGAATTTGGTATTGGGTCAACCAATAATGCCCTAATTAAGATTTTTCTTTATTATCATCACTTGTCTGCTTTATATTGTGCTGATATTGTAAGGAGAAATTCTTTCTTGGTCACTTATGGGAGTTAAAGAGTTCACTAACTTCTGATGCAGACATAAAATTATGCTCAGACTGGCCATGCATTAAACAGGTAATTTAAGGGAATAAAAAAATATATTTAGCTTTCCATTTATACCAATTACTATCATTGCACTATTTGATCCCCCCGATTTAAACCAATTAGACATCGATCTATGATACTGTAGATAAACACTGCGATCCAAGCCACGACATCTTACAGGGCCTCTCGGAAAACTATATTTCTAACGTGAGCTCCCTGTTGTAACGTATTTGCTATAGTAAAAGCTAAGAATAATGCATTGCTTAAGTATCATGCAAAAAAGCAATCATAGCAAGTATACGGATGAGAAACAAAAGGAAGGTCCAAATGTCTGTCTGTTCGCAAAAATGTAACTTAAATGATCGTGTATTGTCTGCGAATTCAACAGTGTTTACTATAGACTACAGAAGTCATTGGCGAGTAACAGAACAAGTTTACACGACAGCTTAAAATTGTATGATGCTTCATGATCGAAATAAAACTACCTGCATGCTCCTCTTCTTCGCTTGACTCCTCGTTGTCTTCGTCTTCACCATTCTTTGAAACTTGCTTCGAATCCTCGGCCTCCACATTGTTTGACTTTTCATCCTAAAATAGCATCAAACGAACAAAAGGCAGGTGAGCTGCGCGGTTCCTTTCAATCTAACGTGAAAATTTTCAAGTTCTGGTGAAGAGAATGGATGAGATTTTCATCAACCTTTGCCGTTTCTTTGGCCTCAGATTTAAGTTCGGATGATTCGAGTTTGTCCGCCATGATGATCGAGGCTTCTAACGGGCATGTGCTTTGCGCGGGAAACTGACAAAAAAGATCGATAACTGTCAACCTCGATTTCATGTGTGGCATGCGGGCTCACAAAAACTTGGGTAGGACTTCGTCAAGACTCGTTTAGATTCGGTTATATTACGCTGTTCATTTTGTATGGAAGTGAACGAGGACGTTCCTAGAAGGCAACGTGAAAGGGATCACATTCTTTGATCAAATCTTCCAATCCGAGTAACCTCACCAAATGAGAGATGAGCTGGCGTTTGAAGTCTGATTAAAATTTTTAAACTCGTACAGGCCCAACAGTGCAGGTATTGTCTGTTCGCAAAGTGGCCGGTGCTGAACCAATCTCAAGATTTATTAGATAAACGATATCTACTTCAAACATAACCTTTTCGTGGAAATTTATTTGGCGGAATGCAGAAGTGGAGTAAAAAAAAAACCTGAGTTATCGTGTAAACGATAATCTTTAGTTGGCAGAGTAATGTTACTTTGGACAGCCGACCTAAAACATTTTGCTTTACCCCTTTAGACCCTAATATCAGTATCCATATTCTCATAATTCTTCTCTATACATTTCCTCTGGTACTGACAAGGAGAATTCGTAGGATTAAACTTCTCGGGGGTTGGCGATCTTTCCTCATATTCTCATGATCCAAGGCTAATTCAACAGTATTATTATTGTGAGGAGAATTTAGATACTAGTCATTCTTAGGCTAGGAAGTTTCAGGAAATTTTTTATTGCCCGTAAGGATTATTTTTCGTCAACAATGAGGGATCAAGTTAACCTCTATTTTCTAGTGATTGTGGAAAGTAATCGACTACCAAAAGCGTTTGTCCAACAAGTTCTTCCAAAATGTCTTTGAAGTGAAAAGAGACATGCGCATGGGGCGAAAACTAAATTTGAATAAGTGATTGCACATAGGTACTTAATGTGGTAAGGATGGATAACAGACGCATTATCGTACATGTCGATAAAGACAAAATATGAAAGTACTCCGAGGAGGGGCGTAAGAAACAATCCACACCTAAAATCTTAGGCCGGTTGCCAAAATTTTTTTGATTTTCGATAGAGATGGATTGTTTTAAAGCATGCTTATAAATTCCACCTCGATGATATCACTTATAAATACATACCTCGTCAGCTAAATCTACGAGTAATCGAATTCTTGCAAAAGAAGAATATTCTGCCTTAAGATCATATATAGATATACTAATTCAATTAATGTCCAGCTTTTTCACTTCGAATGAACCACTAATAAATCCTTTCAACAAAAGAAGTTTTGGTTACAAACTTTAAATCTAATGCGGTGGAGAGAACTGGTCTGTCATAAAATTAAAAAGGTTTCGTGAGTTTCGTGTGCAATTAAAAAAACATTGTTGCTACTGTGGTAGGTTTAAGCCTCCGTGGGTTGTCTTTCCTGTTTCATTTTAGCGGGAGTGGCGAAGGCTCAGCGGTAGACACGCGAAGCGGATTGCTGCAGAAGAGAGAGAAACTTCGGAAGACGTCCGCAAAGCTCAGGAATTTCTTGCATGCATGGTCTAACCCTTTACACGCTAATATCAATACTATGTGCATATTCTCCAAATTTTTTCTCTTCATTTCAAGGAGAATTTGTCTAATGATCTATAGCTTCTTGAGTTCGCGATCATTTCTTTTATTCTCATAACCTTTGAGCTTGTTTCACAGGGAATACTTTAAGGAGAAAAGAGATGCTGGTGTCTCTCAGAGGTTGAAGGGTTAAAGGAGGAGAGATCGACTACTACGCACCCTTTAGTAAGTTAGATTCAACTAAAATGTCCGACGGCAATTCAACTTTAACTGGCGGCGATGCATCTTTCTCCTTAGTGAGCACAACTTACAAAATGTTATCGCAGAGGTCATGGGTTCAAATCCCGTACAGGCCTGAATTTTTTTCGGGCCTTCTTTTCACTACTACTTAAGTAGTGTTCATTACTGCGTGGATCGCTTTCATTCACGTCTTTAACCGCAGTTCAAATATATGACTTCCATATATTCACAACCGTTTACAAAATGTTAGTTATCGAGCTCATTAACTAAACAGTGTTAACAGAATAGCAAGACGTCTTGCGGATGACTCAGTAGGAAACTCAACACGTTTTCAATCGGATCCTAGCCAATGCGTGATATACATTTACAACAATTTACCTGTGGTTTTTCGATCGAATTAAGTGGGGTTAGTTTCGACCATGTTTACACGCCCTTAAACCACAGGATCACATTTTTTGAGGATATTCGGAAATCTTTCCGTTATTTGAGAATAGTTGAAAATCTTCTCGAGGCTCTTGTGACCTTAGGTGAACAAAGGGCCACCGCTCCGTCTAAAACCTGTGAAATTTTGAAAAGAATACAAATAATTTTCAGTATCGGTTGGAATGTTACGTGCACCCAGCTCAACCACATATTCCCCGCGGCTATTTAGAAAGTTCTGAATTTTGTACTTCGCGTTCTGATAAGAAAAAAAAAAAACAAACAAACAAACTCCGATTACTGGTCATGACGGCATCATGATTAAATTGATGGGAGAAAACTATTTTTTACTTAGTAGACGCAAATTTGTCAGAGATAAAATGTGAGTTCAATGCGGGTAAGAAATGCGTTAGTTCTTGTTCGAATTCGGAAGTATGCCTAGAACGAACGGAATGTAAAGAAGCTGCCGAAGCTTGAGAATCAGAACTTCAGTTCTGGCTGATTTGTAATGAAAACATGTTTACAAATCACTGATACCTGAAATTATCTCAATTCATGAAGCGAGTAATGAGGATCTTTGATTTGATTTATGGCACCTTAAGGTGTGTCGTGGGATGGGATCAGCGCACGACCGGAAAAAAGTGACATCGACCGGAAGTTATTATTTGAGACAGTATGCTTTCAACGCAGTCAGAAGGTCACGCCGCGGATGTTAACATTCAACCGGCTGAGATCTCCAATATAAACAAGAACGTGATTGCTTACCTTGAATGCATTGGCCATCCTCTTGTAAATAATTCTGGGAGAACACGATTTACGCTAGAAGTCCGTGAACTTGCGATATTCCGCGTAAAAGAAGGATGTCAAGATTCGCGCTCAACAAGGTGCCTCGTGTTAGTTCGAAAACACAGCTTTTTCTCTCGTGTTTTTCGATGATTTTGATGAACAGCGAAATAATAGCAAGTGGACTCCCTTATTCAGAGCCACCAAGCTTCAAAATCGGGGAAAAGATTCGTTTGGAGACAATTTTGTCGTGTGGTACTGGCGCGTTCCAGAACAAACAAGATTCAGTGTTTTGGTGTGATTCAATGAAGGAAGGTGAGAAGTTACTGTTTCTTTAAAGGCAGATTCTAAGGCATATCTCAAGCTTCGCGATAAACAAAGCATTGTTTTAAAAGCTGACACCTCTTTGCTTAAAATTGATTACATACTTTCATAATCAAATTGCTTAGAGCTTTATCTTGTACTAAAGCGACTGGGTTTATTTTTCCTGCCTTGCACGTGAAGCGCAATCAGCGAGCTTCAGTTATTTGGGCGATTCTTATCTTTTACACAATGGACAATGGAGGTTTCATCCAAATAAAAGAGGAAAGAAGATGACTGGGCCGATCTATGTCATGTTTCCTTTAGACGTTTGTTTGCAGCGTTTTCAGTTAAACATGCCTCTATCTTATATCGCTGAGTCAGAAATATTTCCTGTTGTCCCCCGAGATCAAGAAGAGCTGACAACACTTCACATCTCTTGACACTAAAAAAAACCGCTGAACTGAACTTCAATTGCAATATCTACGCAAGAGGATAGGCTTTTTAGCCACGAAATCGGTGAAATTTCGCAAGTCAGTGGGAAGAACTCGCCTTCGTCTGTATGACAGTGTCAATTACCGCGGGATCTTAACTTGAAGGGGTATCGCTCAGTGATGAAAAATAAATTAATTGCGTCGTAATGTCGATTTTCACGTTATATATATTAAATGGCGTGACACAAATCTGGGAAAGATTATAAAATTGCTCATTGACGGACTTACCTTACGAAATATCCTTTAAGCTACTTTATTGCGTCATTTTTAGCGACCTAGCGAATATTGCGCCGTGAGCAGCACGTCATCAACAAGCGATGGAGACTTCTGCGTTGTAGCGACAGTAAATACGATCCGTGGACACCAAGAGATACCATCTTGACGGTTGTTAGCGAGTCATGCGATCATCAACATGGAATCATGTGAATCCTGGATCACAGCAATTAATAATATCGTGGTCCAAAACCAACAAAACGCGTTATGTGGCTTCGGAAACGACGCGATTATCAAGTGACGAAGATTTCAAGTTTTAGGAACGGCCTCGACAGGCAAGTGAGGCAATTACTGTACTTTAATTGCCTCTCGACGCGAATCTGATGATGTTAAATTAACGTTCATCGGCTGTTCGTGTCAGAATCGATTAGGACGCGCGAGGGAAGAGAGTTTTGCGTGGGGGACGATACGCGCAGCGCGTCGTGTAAAATCCTTGGTGAGTCCCAAGTGGGCCGATCAGCTTCTGTAGCATCGATGAGCCGTTTAGGTGCGTTTCTCTATGTTTAGCGCTCCTCTTCTAATGGTATTTCCTAGTGACTTACGCCTGTAACATTTGTGTGCAGACATTGAAACGCACAAAAGGAATGTCAAAGAAAATACCGAAAAAAAGCCTGGAGACTCCCTAGTTTTACAGTATGAATCTCTCCCCTCCTCCCCTTCCCACCCAATTAAATCTTGAGTCTGAAACGTTGAAGTCTCCACACCAAACACATTTCTGGCAGCTCTTCCTTTGCCGCCTATTAACTCTTTAACTTCCAATACCTGATCGTTAATTCTTCCCTCCAGCTGCTAGACTTTTCCTTGAAATTAGTTACGATAATTTGGCGTCAGATCAAACAACAACTTCTATCTGATGAGTTTGAGTATTCTCATTACCTTTTTGCCGGATGATGTATGGATATTACAGGAAGAAGTTACGTGTTAATCAGTTTTGGTAGTTAAAGAGTTTAAGGTCAAAGGGACGGGTCAACTACGTACGTCTTTGGAAAATCTTTTGTGGTGCGCTACCGGGTGGATCATGTGCTTCTTAAAAGCGATTAAAAATATATTTGTTACCTTTCTTATGTTTCTAAGACCTTTGTTGGGCTTGATCTGCCTATTATGTCCCTGTAACTCGGTATGACTTTAAGTAGAAATAAGAATCAAACGTCTTCTTTTTTCTAATTTTGGTGCCAGACGATTCTAACCAGACGAATGGAAATCAAAGTGACACGTGTTCCGCATGCGATCCCTTGACAAATGCTTCATATAGCATAAAGAGCGTACTGACAGGGAATGGAGTGAGGGAATGGAGGTCTCTCCCAAAGGATAAGGAGAGTATTCTACAGGAGCTCAACATCACGATCAACTTTCCACAGGTGTGCATTGTTTAGGAAGGATTCGCACCCTGATTGCAAGTTTGTCTCCTTCCACCTTCGCCGGAGTTCGCCGGGGCGAATTCGCAAAGGCGGTGGGGGCAACATCGCAATGGAGCGAACCTCCAGATACCCTGTGGGAGATAGGCTGTTTCCATATAGCTGTTATATTTTCGGGGGAATACGCTTGGGGAGACACTCATGATCACTTCTCAGAGTCACACCGTGCATGTTGATTCCTTTCGTGATACGCGCTTCCGCATAAGAGTCATTAAAGATTTGCGACCAAGTTCATTAAGATATATCAATTATAACATAGTAAGTTTCTCTTAAATGAATGTAGTCGTGGCTGAGTGGTTAAGGCGATGGACTAGAAATCCATTGGGGTCTCCCCGCGCAGGTTCGAATCCTGCCGACTACGAAGTAGAGAACACTTTTGCTTATAGTTTTAAACAAAGGAATTTCCGGGTATTATAGACAGGTGTTCATTGTGTTAATTGCGATCCGCATTAGATAGCTTGACTCCACAAATTATTGAAAGGCGAAATTGAGGGCCAATTTTTTCCAAGTTATTTGTGCAGTTTACGTGATAGTTTTAATAATTGCTTCTTTCTTACCCTTCAAAGAAAAACATGTTTACCGGCACCAGTTATTGTCCGCCTCAATGCGCTTTGTGTCTAAATTTGTCCTCCTTTTCACCATCACCATCACTCCTTAACCCTTGAACTCCTAAGATCTGATTGGTAATTCTCCCCTCTAGCTGCCAAACATATTTTTAAAATTAGTTATGAGAATTTGGTGTAAGACTAAGACAACAACTTCTACCTGATAAGTTTGAATATTCTCATTAGCTGTCTGCTGGATAATGTAAGGATATTATAGGGAGAAAGTTTCATGTTGATCACTTGTGGGAGTTAAAGGGTTAAACTGCCATCCCTCGCACCTTGCTCCTCCCAAATTTTCCTTAATTTTACCATGGAAATTTAGCAACTGATAATTATAACAAAGTTATAACTAGAAGCAACTTTGGCGTCGTAAGTGGTCATTCCTCTCGGGGTCTTTCCGATTAAAGGTGATGTTTGCTAATGTGTATTTTGTGCATGAAATGTTTCCATGCTTGTGGAATTTCCGATTAGTTGATAAACTTCGAAGCAGCTTTTTGAAAATACTCAAATTTTCTATTCTTGCTTAAATTCAGCAGAGTGGCGCAGTGGAAGCGTGCTGGGCCCATAACCCAGAGGTCCGAGGATCAAAACCTCGCTCTGCTATGAACTTTTTCTTTTTTTGAAAAATTAGATGCCTCTGAATTCAGTGCCTATACTCTAAGGAAGTAGCTGGTGTTTAGAGGAGAATCGACTTCACATTCTGGGAATTGAAGGATGATTTCACAAAATAAGAGGTGCCAACGAGCTCATTTACGGGAAAATCGCGATTGAAATCACTGGCAAGTTTTATGTGCGCGCCACTCACGCGTGAAATTGCTTAGCAGAAATGATGCGGGATGTAATACATAGGTATTACCTTTTAGAAAAAATGGATTACTCTATCTGCAGAAGTTAAGTTTTAGTGGCGTAACCTGCATGACATGAGTGTGATTTGCCTTTCGTTTTAATGGTTTTTTCTTTGTTCTTACGCACGAGATTGCAGTGAGTAAGGACGAATTTCAAAAATGTATGTGCTTGAAAATAGATAGATCGTAGTCAGCAAACCTGCCAAGTCCATTGAAGGCTAACAAAGAAACAATAATTAAAACAATCACGTGAACTGCACAAATAACTTAGCCTTCAATTTAGAGTTCCAATAATTTGTGGAGTCAAGCTATCTCTTGTGGATCGCAATTAACACAGTGAAAACCTATCTTTTTGCGGTAAATTCCTGCGTTTAAAACTGCAAGCAAAAGTGTAAAATACTTCGTAGTCGGCAGGATTCGAATCTGCGCGGGGAGACCCCAATGGATTTCAAGTCCATCGCCTTAACCACTCGGCCACGACTACCTCTTACAGAGAAGTGTTCCAACGTACGATGAGAATGTTTGCACCTTCATTTAACGAAAATTAAAGAGGATTTTTGACCTCAAATCTGTTAAGATCATAATTGTTTCACTATATATCGAGCTATCCTAAAATAATCTAAGACCGTTTAGTGATATAACACGCCAAAAGCACAGGGAAAAAATTGGTGCGCCTTGTTAAAGACCAAAATCTGAATCAAATCTGAATGCCAACAGCAGAGTGGCGCAGTGGAAGCGTGCTGGGCCCATAACCCAGAGGTCCGAGGATCAAAACCTCGCTCTGCTATTTATTTTTTTTCTGTGCTTTAATCTGGTGCTGAAATAATAACATTTTACTGTAGATTTCTCATGAGTCAATACCAACTGAGCTTGCTTAAAAAAGTATCTTACTGTTAGGAAATGACATCCTTTTACCTATTGAATTTTCAAGAATTCTAAACAATTTTGAACGGTAATAAGAGGTACTACAGACGGTAAATGTTACCAGTTACTGCCTGAAAAGGAGAACACTGATTGACTGTCTTTCAATATAAGTTTGGTGGAAGAAAATTTATTTTCTATATACTTCTTACATTCGACTCGACTTTCGTTTCAGATACTGGAGATACAGAGTATTTCTGTGAAGGCAGGTAAAACGCCTCTTCCCGCTGTCTGGGCCCTGGAAACGACCATCGATGTTAACAGCGACTTTCAGGGGGTGCGTTACTATGTTAAAAACCAAGACGATTGCTTAAAACACTTCGGAGTGAGCCTGTTAGACAGTCCTGTTTGCCATCTACAATCGGAACGTTCGTGGACAGAAAGCAAAACTGTAAGTACTCATGTAATCTCCTCTATGTGCGGGGTCGTGAACCAAAACAAAAGTAACGACTACGCCCAATTGAAGCAACCATTTATATTACGAGAAGCCATCAATTTTTTAACAGTTTTGACACTTTCCCGCTATTTTACGACTGTACATCGTCCGCGTTAGAACTTTTCCCGCCAAAAATGGGCCACGCGCGTCAAAGTTGACAAAAATTAAAACTCTTTGTTGAAAGCAAGAGAAGGTTTCCCGAAAACATTCATGATTAAAAGTCCTTCAGACTCAAACTGGTTCCAGCAGAAAAGGTAACAAAGTAGTTAAATCGATTAGGGTAAGCCTTTATATCTGTAAACCAAGTTATTTCCAAGCGCTATCTACGATTTCTTCGGCTTTGTTCTGTACTTCAGTTTGTGTTTGGTCTAAAAATTTTTAGCCAACTTTCAACCAGTCTCTCTACATCGAGCCGTTTGCCTCAATGGCTACTTGTGACATTTTCTCTTCTCTGGGGAAGGGAGGGGGGAGGGGGGGTTACCGTGGGGTTATTTTTGTATTACAACACTGCCTTGCGCTTTACAATTTATTTAGTGTAACTTTTCCTTGCAAGATGTGAAACGTTTTGAAACTTGCCCTCGTGGAAAATAGAGTTTTATAGCAGTTCTTTATTTACAGTTTCTAAATCATCTGGCGGCTAGTGTCCAGCTGAGATTTTTAAAAATGTGGCCTGTTGTTGAAGCAAGAAACAACTATTCGGTGAGTACCCTACTCTAGGGCGTAAAAATGTTGTGGGAGTTTTTTTTCCGGTTTTTTTAATTCGACTTGGGACCAATTTTTGCGTTCCTGTTGAAGCAGCATAATCATAACAACGAGAAAAGGTAATGTCTTGAAATGGCAATATTTTCGAGCTATGCAAAGTGGAGCCGCAAGATTCTATATCCGTTCGATATTATGAATGAGTCTGTATACCAAGAATACGATTTGGCGTTTGATTTGTTTGGGAACGTTTTGATTGGACTGAAGTTGGTAAATATTGGCGGCGTTTTATTTTTAGGAATTGCTTTTCCGGTTTCTTTGCAGTCTCATGCGTGGGAAACAAATAGAAAAGCATTTCAAAAAGAGGAAATTTTCACCCATGTGATGTGGATCACGGCATAGATATTTCAATCGTGTAGTTGGAGAAATAAGTTTTCGCTGTAAGGTAATTCTCTTGTATTACGTTGCGCAAATTCATAGCGCAAGGTTGATACCTACAATTTTCACACGTGAGTAGCGCGCGCACGTTTAAAAATGGCGTTTTATTTGTGGCAAATGACTCGTCCTCTACCTTTTTTCTGTCACATTTAGGATTACTACTCAATCAGCGACATTTCAATAGAAGGACGCTGTGTCTGTAATGGCCATACAGATGAGTGCAGTCCAACAGACGATGGACGCATGGCTTGCCATTGTCGCCATAACACGTGCGGGGAACGGTGTCAATTTTGTTGCGAGGGTTACTCTCGAGACGACAATGGTGATTGTGAGGGTATGTTTCGGTTTTGCTTTTCAACTAACAATCGTTGTCTCGGGGGCTCCCATTTTGCTATTTTCAGAGGATAAAAATCGTCACGCGCTGGTGCATGAAACGTTGCTTGGAATGGTAGTTTTACGTCGTTTAAGAGATAAGAAATACTTTAAAAACCACATTCCCCCCTTTAGCGCTGTACAAACCCATTTCCGGTAGGTTAAGTTTTTGTTTTGCATTGCATTTTTACTGTCTCTAGGTAGACCAAAGAATACTTCAAAAGTGAACTCTAACAAAACATCTTTGGCACACACGACAAGCGTTAATCGCCATATGGAGGAGAGTGAACGGTCATCTAAAGTGATCAGTACCACTGATAACTTCTTCACCCGCACTGCATTACACACTCCTACAAAAACTTTTTCCGGTTTCAGCACTGTAAAAAGTAGCGCTGCTCCTCCGTCAGGAGAAATGAGTGCAGTGTCTGATGGTCCTTCCACGGCTCACGATCGTTCTACAGTAAGTACGCCTTCCACTGTGAATGTTGCTATGACACGCATTCCTAACGAAGAAAAGAGATTGTCTTCACTTGCGAAAACGGCCGCTGTGACTACCCCTGAAGACAAGACAACTGTGTCTATTGCTGGAAAAACCTCTGCCGCACTGTTTGCTGTGAAAAACGATACCGTACCTTCCTCCAAGATCCGCAGTTCTGTGCCAACTGTGGCGGAAAGTAACTCTGTGTATCCCACAAAAGTCTTGTCTCTATTACCTCCCACGGTGGAAATTGTTGGTGCGTCAATGTCCAAGAGGAATGCTACTGTATCCACGTCGAAGGAAAATACTATTTTTCCTGATTCAGCATCCTCTCATTATAATACCACCATTATATCTAAACCTAAAGGAAATACTATGGCTCCTTCATCAAAAGATGCCAAAAAGATGTCTACACTGTCCACCACTGTGAAAACCAACTCTTTGGCTACCACCGATGAAATTTCCTCTATGACTGCTACGATCGCAAGTACTTCTCTTGCCTATCCTATCGAGGCTTCAGTGGTGTCTAACAAAGAGAACAATACTCTGGCCTCTCATGGAGTATTTACAACTGTCGCCACCACTGTGGAAAATACTACAATGTCTATCATTGTTGAAAATACTACAAGGGCCACCATCGTGAAAAACACTTCCCTGTTCACCGATGTTAGAAATGCTGCTGAGAAAACTACTACTGTAACAGAAGCTGTTGCTGTGCACCCCACTACAAAGGAAGTCACGACTCAGACCACCACCATGGAAACTAATACTGAGATCATCACTGTGGTAGACAAAAGTGAGTCCCCCAGAGTGGAAATAACCACAGAGCCCACCATTGTAGAAAGTACTACAGGTTTGACTACGACGGAAGTCACTTCTGTAGCCACCACTTTGGAAACTACCAAGTCAATCACTTTGGAAGCTACTACAGTGCCCAACACCGAGGAATCAACTACTGTGCCCAATAGTGTGGAAACAACGACTGACCCCACCACTGTGGAAACTACCATAATGCCCACCACCATGGAAACCACCAATCTGCCTAACACGGTGGAAACAAAGAATGTACCAATTACTACGCCTACCATTGTGGAAAAAACTACTGAGCCAGCCACTTTGGAAGCTACTACAATGCCCAACACCGTTAAAACAACTACTGTGTCCTCTACTATGGAAACAATGACTGACCCCACCCCTACGGAAACTACCACTGTGTCCACCACCATAGAAACCACCAAACTGCCTAACACTGTGGAAACAAAGAATTTATCAATTACTATGCCCGCCACTGTGGAAACAACTACTGACCCAACCATTTTGGAAGCTACTACAATGTCCAACACCGTGGAAACAACTACTGTGCCCATTACTGTGGAAACAACGACTGACCCGACCACTGTGGAAACTACAGCTGTGCCCACCACCATGGAAACCACCAATGTGCCCACCTCTTTGGAAACAACAATTAAATCAACCACCGTGGAATCTACTACCTTGCTTAACACCTTGGAAACAAGTACTGTGCCCACCACTGTGGAAACAACGACTGAGTCAACCATTTTGGAAGCTACTACAATGTCCAACACCGTGGGAAAAACTACTGTGCCCACTACTGTGGAAACAACGACTGACCCTACCACTGCGGAATCTACCACCTTGCCTACCACCGTGGAAACCACCACTGCGCCCACCTCTATGGAAACAACTATTAAATCAACCACCGTGGAATCTACTACTTTGCCTAACACCGTGGAAACAAGTACTGTGCCCACCACCGTGGAAACAACGACTGTGCCCACCACTATGGAAGCTACCACTGAGCCCACCACCATGAAAACCACCACTGTGCCTACCACTGTGAAAAAAACGACTGTACCGACCACTCCCCGAGTTCTTTCAGAGGAAGAATTGCGAAAGATTTTTAATTTGCCTTTAGGAGGTGAAAATTTCAATTACTACTCTGACATTTTTTTCTTAGATAAAATTAAATTTTTTCTTGACTTGTTCTGGTTCTCTTTTTCTTCTCCTTTGCTAGTGTGCTTCTGTAGCAAGTTTGCAACAGTCACGAGGCAGTGCTTTCCTACGGCACTGAACAAACCGTGTATATGTCGTGCGAACTTCGCTGGCTTAAGATGCGAGAAGTGTGCTCCTGGTTATTTCAACTATCCTTTTTGTGCTCGTAAGTAGCCCAACACTGGTATTTATTTCAGGGTATCGTGGAAGTCTTGTTCAGTCATGGAAGGGTACTAAGGGTAGGTTGTGACAGTTCAGCAAAATTTAGAGCAGTTCGCCCTAAAGAAGGGTCGGAATGTTTCCGGAAAAGAAATGAGTGAACCTCCTCGAAGTTTTTCGAGGAAAAAAAACTTGAGAGGAAAACAAGGTTTACTTATTAGTAGAGGTGGATTCAACGGCTGGATTTGTTGGCCTGGTAGGAAAGCAGTGTTTTCCCCTCTTAGAGGGACAAATGACGAGAAACAATACCTGGTTAAGGTTATGTCAGCCTGTGAATTTTCCTTTTTTCTCGTAAATATGCGTGGAAGTGCTCAGATTCCACTCCATGAATAAGCTTCTAAAATTAGTACCGTTTTAACGCCTTTTGTAATAGGGAGTACCCCGGGACAAACGGATCGATTAACTGTAAGGTTTTCTTTTATTTTTTCATGCGCTAGTATTTGTCTTTCAGCTTGCAGATGTAACAAACAGGGCTCCGCATCGTTAGTCTGTAACCAGTATACAGGACGCTGTAGTTGCAAGCCAGATGTCAGAGGAAGAAGGTGTGATGAATGTCCTGTCAAATCTTATGGCTTTCCCACATGTTTAGGTGAGTTTCAGGAATCCTCTTTATTGAATCAGGCTTCGAATTGAAGAATTGTGCCCTCAGCGAAACTGTGCTGTAAATATATCGTTCAATGGAAGATGGTGTTACTACTTTCCAGCACCGGCGATAGACGCGAGGATATTTAGACAAAAACGTGTACTCTCTTTCTTCGTAGCTTGTGACTGCAACTTGTCTGGTTCATACGGTGGAGGTGCCTACTGTGATCCGTACACCGGGCAGTGTCCCTGTAGATATGGCTTCAGAGGAAGGCAATGTGACAAGTGTCCTGCTGGTTATTATAACTTTCCTAACTGCCAATGTAAGTTGACCATTATTATCGTTATTATCATTTTCATCACTGTTATTTTTAATTGTTCTGTTCATAGTTTAATATCGCTATCAATATTACTGTCGTTGTCATTATCTTAGTCTTGTTAATGTTTTTATTATTATTATTATTATTTATGTTTCACTTCATAAGTCGATAGGTTGCATCAACAATTCCTTAGATATCAAACTATATTCGAAAGTTCTTGGCCATACCGATATGAGGAAAGATACCATTTTCAAAGCTAATAATTAAAAGTGCATTACCGAAAGCCAGTTTCGTGTAGCTTCCGACTTGAACTTGAGTGGTGATTTGCGTGGCATCGCTGCTGAAGCTCAAATGTATCACGTCACGCAATTCCATGATTGTAACATCACATCGCTTAATTTTTCAGGGTGTGGATGTAATCCGTTAACAACAACATTTGACATATGTGAGGACAGCGCCGACGGCTATAGGTGTTTATGTAAACCCAACTATGAAGGTCTTTTCTGTGGACAGTGTAAAAAAGGGTATTACGGCTTCCCTGTTTGCAAAAGTGAGTATTCCTAAACAAGTAATGTTCCCCCAGGCCGGTATGGGAGCTAAAGAAAACTCCACCTTTATCAAAGCACCGCTTTCTGTGTGTCAACTTTCGCAATATCAAGGCTTTCACTAAAACCTACAATTAATTGACTCTGTGTTCACTGTGAAAATCGTGAGAGACAATGTCATGTTGGTTATAGATCCCTTCTCAAGGCAAAAATATTCTTTAGTGTGGAATAGATTTAGTATTGCAAGTGGGCCAATAACACAACAGATAGATGACCATTAGTCTTGCCTCTCGTCTTGTTCTTCAAATCCAATAAGATCTCATTCAGCAAATATCGTGTTCGTAAAAGTTTTGTGGTGTATGATTATATCGTTCAGAATTGTTCCCTAGTACCTACTGATCTATGTTTTTCGCCAGGGTGCTCGTGTTCGCCTCGTGGATATGGTTCTTGTAATGAACTTGGAAAATGCGTCTGTAATGATGGGTATGCCGGGATACAGTGCGACCGCTGTGCAAATGGCTACTATGGTTTCCCAAACTGTAGAGGTAAGTGGAGGAGAGGTGGTAAGGATGTGACTTCGACTTTTCGTGGGCGTTATCAGAATAAGTTAGCAGTCAGCTACATTATTATTTTAAAATCTTTCCAAAAGGAAAAACGTTAAGTCACTCGCAAATAGTTCTTCTCCACTGAGTTTAGAAAGTTTCTGACAATTAAGTATCAATATCATTTTTTAGAAAGGAAAAATCTTGGCAGAGCGAGGTTTTGATCCTAGGACCTCTGGGTTATGGGCCCAGCACGCTTCCACTGCGCCACTCTGCTGCTGATAGGTTAAGCGTGGGAAACAGGAGGTTTGATGGCTTTCATGCGTTTTGTTACTTTTGAATCACGCACTTACGCCTCTTGAAAAGAATATTTTCTTTTTTCGTCTCTGTTACGAAAAGAGGAAACAAAAATGCAATGAATACTCCCAGACTGTTATAATTTTCTTTTGCTCTAAATACAGAGCTCAAGGAGAGAACAACGCCATCCCTTTTCTTTCCCGTAACTCTCTACTGGGACCGTTATAAAAGAGACCATGACTAGTGAAGCATGCTCCATTAATATTAACGAATCGAAGGAACTACCTCAGTGAGTCTTTGATATTTGACCAATCTTCTTACCTACTCAGCGTGTAATTGTAACACCTTTGGCTCGTACAGTAGACAGTGTAACTATACAACCGGGGAGTGTTCTTGTAAGCCCGACATCCGAGGTATTCAGTGTGACCGCTGTGCAGAAAATATGGTGGGCTTTCCCGCGTGTATCAAGTGTGACTGTAATGCAGATGGTACCAGATTCTTGCCTGGTTTTGCCAACGGAATGTGTTACGGTTCAGCCAAGGTCAGTACGAGGAATGATACAGCTAGAATTAATCATTTGTTTTTTAGTTGGATCGGGAGAGGTGGTTGATCTGATTGTTAGCACGCAGAGCCAACGAGGCGTGTTTTTGTTTTTGTGTGGTATTACCTTTCCAGGTTTGTTCGCCCATTCAATAGTATCATGAAACTTCAAGGGTTAAGATAAGGCTCTATAGACATAGAAAAAGTCCCCGGTTGCTTAGATGTGACAATTAAAACGCGAAACCGTAACGTCTTCACTCCATTAAGATCGTTTTCTTTGGACAGTTTTTACATGCAAAAACTTTCAACCCTTGTTTACTCAGTTCACTTTATAAAATGACAGGTCTTTATGTATACCATCCTTGTTCTAGTATCAGTGCCTTTGTAAGTCCAACGTTGTGGGCCGCACATGTGATCGTTGCCTGCACGGTTTCTACAACTTTAGCGGCAGCAACCCCCTTGGTTGTACATCCTGTAGCTGCTCACATGTTGGGACTGTGTCGGGTACACGCAACTGTCATGCGCAAAATGGGCGCTGTGAATGCAAGAATCATGTGATAGGTAAAAAGTGTCAGAATTGTCGAGATGGGTACCATGGAATGAAGTCACATGATATATTTGGTTGTAAAGGTGAGGCGTTGATTCTTTTAAGTTCGGTATCATGTTTTGAAGTGTGGGGGCTTTAAAGGCCTGACTTGGACTTTGACAGACAGACCGTGGCCCGTAACGAATTACTTGCATTCGGATGTTTTCCTTTCTTCGTACCAAATTAAGGGTGGAACAAATGAAACAAAATAGACATTCAATGCCTAACAAATGAATTATTTTTTATTTAATCTGGGAAGTCATTCCTCTTCCATTAACTGATTTGTTTGACTCCTGGCGTCCCTTTTTTTGCCTCTTCTTTTTTATCTTAAGGACGGGAGGGGGGGGGGGGAGAGATGTGAATTTAACAAGGTAATTTAAAGAGGATTTAGGGTGACTAAAGTTTTTTCCTTCATGAAAAGATCGATCCTCTAGCACTTTTGTGACTGTTTTGTTTATCTATTCCTCTCTCATAGCGTGCAAATGTGATCCTGGCGGATCGGTCAGAAAAAATTGTTTCAAACATCTAGGAAACTGTCAGTGTATTTCTGGAGTCAGAGGAAAGAAATGTGACAGGTGAGACTTTCACCCCATCATTGTCACGCTTCTTGTCGACTTCCTCCCTTGCACCCCACTCCCCTTGGTACTTCTTTGAAGATTATTCTGTTAAAATTTGTTTTTAAAACCAAACGCGAAGGAGTGTAGGTGAATTTTCGTCTGCCACGAAACAAGCTTTTACCCTTTGCCTTTCAACATTCGCTCTAAGAATTTATCTGGCATCAAAGCCATTCTAGATTGAATTTTTTTAACGTTTTCAACAAACCGTCCACCATGAGGCTGATGTGCACAACAGTGGATTATCTGCATGGAAAATGTATCTTTTGTTTTCTTTGGCAGTTTGCTTGAGAAGCCAAAATGTACAGTAGTTTGGTTCATTCTTTCAAAACCCTCTTCAGTTGTTTAACTCTCCAATATAGTGGATAGCCCTGTTAGCAGGCTTGAGTCATCAAAAGCAGCAAGGAGTCACGTGGCGTAAACCTTTTAACTCCCTTAAATTGCGTAACTGGGTGATGAGGACAGTGAACCTATCAGATGAATTAATTTTTACAGATAAGGTTTTGCTTGTGGCCTCATTTTGAAACTGAGGATTTTAAGAACTCGGTTATGGCCTGTTGTCTGAAACCTGAACATTTTCCTTTCAGTCTCTATGCGTCAAGAGCGACATATTACCCAACTTTGTATCACACCTATGTTGAGCTGGAGAGAGCGGTGTTGACATCCAATACTAAAATCCGGGTTCCGATAGCGGCTGATGATGATGTCTTTCCATCTTTCTCTGGAGTTGGTTACGCAATTTTCCCACCATATAAGGTACTGTCGTCACTCCTTCTGGGGCGCTTTTGTGGTGGTAGTTTGGGCGCTGGGGAGGATGGGAAGGGAGAAAAAGGAGAGATTCTCTTCTCTTTTCCCTCCTATTCCTTCCCATCGTTCCCTTCGTCGTGGAAGTGCTAGTTTCTCGCAAACCTGCTACGCATTTTAACTGAGATCGATTCAGGATTATGAATGCGTTGGAATGTAGCTATACGAGCTTGCCCTGATTTTTCCTGCTTCCTTTGATGTGTTTTTTGTAACTTTGTTTGTTTGTTTGTTTGTTTTTTCTTTTTTGTTACTTTGTTTTTGTTTGTTAACTCTTACTTGAAACTGGATGCTAAGACAGATTTACCTGTTCCGGAGGTATTTGACGTATTTTGGTAAATTCTGGATTCTTTTCTTCCTTTCACTCTCTTTTTACATTACAGGAGTACGCAGTTGTTGTGGCCATTCCCAAGACAAGTAAATATCATGTCATCTTTCACTACGCGCTCAGAAATAACCAACGTTCCTCTGCGAAAGTGGAGCTATATCTAAGAGGTACGATTTCGTAACCAAACTTTAGCTGGTTGAGACTAACGTAATTCACGCATTTTGATGGACTGTTTCTTATGGAACAAGGGTGATTTAAGGACCAAAATAGCGCACAATTTCCCCTTAATAACATCCATTTTTAAATGGCTCGGTTAAATTGTTTAAGTGCAAGATTTGCTCAGCACTACTATTTTATTGACCTAGCAGCAAATAATGATCACAAAAGAAATAGTTATAATGATATGGAGCGCGATTTGTTAGCTAATCACACCGCTGATTGGCTTTTTGTTTCAGTATTGTAGTGTGAAAGCTTAGAAGCGAAATGGATCCGATTTATAGGAAAAAATGGTGCGATTCGTGAAGAGAATACACTGCTAAAAACCAAGGATTACATTAATCTCAAAACCACGTAACAAACACCAACATTTTCTACATTCAGCTCCTTTATTTATTTGTTTTTCTCTAGGCTCGTTGCCTAAACCATACAACTTTGAGGTACAGTTTCCCCCACGGAATCCAAGTGAACAACAAACCAAGAACTTAAGACTTACCGTAAATAAAAGAGGTGTAAACAAAGAGTTTGAGTTGGATAAAGGTGCTTGGACTGTTGCTATAACATCCCACAGCACAATGTTGTTGTTGGTAAGGATACTGAATTTGTTAGTTTGTTTGTTTTTTATTCATACATTCATCATATCACATGTAACCTAGCGGGAATATATAGCTCTCAGAAGTTATGTTGTATCGTTGTTCCACCTTTTTCTTAAAGTTCATTGCACCACTCTCTCGCTGTATATCCCCGTCTCTCGTTAGGTGCTAGTACTTTACTTTCTTGAACTTTTTGTTTGTCGCTTAATTCTGCGGAACTTTTTTGCGTTCTTGCTTTTCATCCAAAGAGAAAAACTTTGGAAATAGTCCGGCGAAGCAAATTTTATGAAAAAAAAATGCTGTTATCACAGCTATGAAAAACGTAAAAAGCTTGACAAGTACAATAAGCTAAATAAAAATAATTGGTGCAGCAACGTTGTGATCTTCAGAAGTCAGGGTTATGGTTCCAGCACAATTTCACTGCGTCATTCTGCTGGAGGTTTTTTAACTTTGGTGCTTGAGGATAGTTTTACCCACGAGAAGCGTTTTGCAATGTTTTCGGAATTTAAAAGAACGTGATAAGGATCTGATCAAGATGTTAAGAAATTTGAAAGTTTTTCTTTTACCGAAAAAAAAGTACAAAGACAGAAGTACGCCAAAGCAGAAATCAAATCAAATCAAAACAAAAATTAGCAGAGCGAGGTTTTGATCCCCGGACCTCTGGGTTATGGGCCCAGCACGCTTCCACTGCGCCACTCTGCTTTTGATAAATCTGAGTGTTCGAAACACAAGATTTGACCGCCTTTTATGAGTATACTTTTACCTTTGAGTCTCGGCGCCTCTTAAGGGATCAAAAAACGTAAGCAGAGAGGATTTTTTAGCCCTACGGAATACGCTCCAAATTTGCCATTATGCAAAGCCATGTCATATTATTAAACAACCTTAACAATATTAGAAAAGATGAAAATTAAATTGAAACTCAGCAAAGAATTCCCGTTCATTCCTGTCAAATTGTGATACACACGAAAACAATGTAGTCATGGGTGGGACTTAAAATCCATTGGAGGGTCCCCACGCAGGTTCCGTAACTGTACTTTTGAGGCTTTTGTTTTCCTGTTTCAGTGCAATTTCATGCGTAGAAAAACATGAAAAGGACTTGAAAGGAAGACACGTCTAACCCGGTCATGTCATGTGAATCCCGCCGTTGAAATTTTCAATCCCAGACCGAGTTAGAGAAATACATTTTGATGTAATTCCCCTGTTTAGCGCGTGAATAACGCGCACATTAACAGTATGGCGGCTGTTTTAAGTGCTAAGTATCGCCATTGATGGAAATCGGGATTTTCCCATAAACGAGCTCGGAGACATTTCTCACTTAAGACATCTTTATATCGCTGTGACATGTTGCAACACGGAACGAGAACGTTTAACAAGTTGTGTACTTGGGAATCACCGTTGGCATGTTTGTTGGTGTGCCAATCTGCTGCTGTCAATCAAATGGGTTAAAAACAAGAAAGCGTACCAATTTTGCCATTGTGCTTTTAGCATGCTATATCAGTAAACGGCCTTAAATTCTTTTTAGAGGTTTAAGTATAAAGTCCAACAATGACGATCTTAGCAAATTAGAGGTGAATTGAGCTCTTCCAAGGATTCTATTCCATCTTCATCAAATGGGGATGGGATAAATATCAAAAAATGCTCTGAGATATTTCAGAACATGGTAGTCGTGGCCGAGTGGTTAAGGCGATGGACTAGAAATCCATTGGGGTCTCCCCGCGCAGGTTCGAATCCTGCCGACTACGGTTTATCTATTTTAAAACAGTTTTTTAACTTTTCCGTGATTCACTGCAAACTCTTGCGTAGGAATAGAGAGGGAGGTATTTAAAAGAAATGCAATTTTCGCCTTTGTTATGTAGATTACGCCATAAAAATTTTACTTCTGCAGCTGAGACAATCCATTTTGGCCAAAAGGTAATCCTCATGTTTTGGGTTACGCTTCGTTACTGCTTTGTCTTCTCACGTGTGAGTGACATACACATAAAATAGAAATGACGGCTTCTTTATGGCCGAAGGCTCGCCAGTGATTTAAATCGTGATTTTCTCGTGAACGAGCTAAGTGAAAAATCTCGTTTCGTGAAATATTCATTCAATATCCGGAAAGTGAGGTTGCCTCTCTCCTGAACACCTGCCATTTTCCTATAAGACTCGATATTGAAGCATATCAGTTTTCAAACTCTGTTCATTAAAAAAGAAAAAGCAGAGCAGAGCAAGGTTTTGATCCTCGGACCTCTGGGTTATGGGCCCAGCACGCTTCCACTGCGCCACTCTGCTGCTGATATGTAAAAGGTTTGGAAAAAAAAGTTTCAATCGTCATTCACGCATTACGTTTAGCGTTGACTTACTCACTTGCGCCTTTTGTATTCAAACGTTTAGTCTAAGAGACGTCCATTTTACTTTGAATATTTGTCTTGAGAGTCAGCTCCATTTGTGTTTATAACCCTTTCCAAAAGAAAAAAAAGTTGAGTCCCTCCCAAATTATTCTGTTCTATTAGGTATGGAAAGTTTAGAACTATTAAGTGTCTATGTTATTTAAAAAAAAAAATTATTAGCAGAGCGAGGTTTTGATCCTCGGCCGGACCTCTGGGTTATGGGCCCAGCACGCTTCCACTGCGCCACTCTGCTGCTAAGAGGTAAAAGGTTTGGAAAGAAAAAATTGGATCGTCATTCACGCATTACTTTTTAGCTTTGACTCACTTACTTGCTCCTTTTGTATTAAAACGTTTAGTCTAAGAGACGCCCATTTTACTTTGAATATTTGTGTATTTAGAGACAGGTCCATTTATATTTATAACCCTTTCCAAAAGGAAAAAAAAGTTGAGTCCTTCCCAAATAATTCTAATCTATTAAGTATGGAAAGTTTAGAACTATCAAGTGTCTGTGTTATTTTGAGGAAAAAAAATATTAGCAGAGCGAGGTTTTGATCCTCGGACCTCTGGGTTATGGGCCCAGCACGCTTCCACTGCGCCACTCTGCTTTACGTTACTGAAAGATGGTCCATTGGCTGCTTCCAGTTAAATTTTTATTATACGTGCATTTGGTAGTTTGATTTTCTTCTCTGAAGCCAAAAAACGTGGAAAATTGCTCTGATTTAGACTTTTAGAGAAGACATTTATGTACGAAAAAAAAAAGTAATAGTGACATTTATTTTATTTCTTTTTTCTGTTTGCAGGATTACATTGTATTTTTACCACAAGATTATTACAACGCAGACCTTCTCAATGACGTACAACCAGGACCATGTATGCTGCGGACCTCCAAACCGGAGGGCTGTGATATGTATACATATTATGACCCTAGAAGTCCATCAATCGTCACTGTGTCTGGGAACCGTGCTTACACGCACCCATTCAGAAGGCAGGCCTATTTATTCACAGATACACTATACTACCTAGATGAACCCAAACTCTCTAATATGGCCTTGCTGGGAGAAAGTCAGGTATTAAACTTTTTAAAAAACTCGTTAGAGAAACTAAGTAATTTAAGATCAGTCCCGACATCAGTTTAAATTTGCACTTTTGTTCGTAGCCTATCCTAGGTTTCGACATCACAGTACCAGAGTCTGGGCCTTACGTTGTCATGGCCACTTACGTCCATCCGGAGAGATTCATTCACCGAGTATCCATCACAATAGGTAACCAGCGAGGGACGATGGAGATTCTGCCATGCAAATACCAGTTTTTATGCCGCCAGTTTGCTATGGATGGCAACAAGCGCCCTAAGAACTACGAGCTTAAGGCCAGACAGACCATTGGGATTAAAATTGAAAGCTCTGCATCTGCCAAGATCGGCGTGGTAAGCTTTCTGTGTCTTGCGTTAAGTTGATTAGACTAAGTGTAACATTTTTATCGATGCGTGCCATTCTATTACGTCACTGTGGATTTTTGGAGGGTTTTATGGCAGAACCAGCTGTTTTAAAGAACTGCCGGATACTAGAGATTTTATGTAATTGTTGGCCAATTTTGCATATATCAGGATGTTGTTTGATGAAACAAAAAATATTGAGATGGTAACTTTTAAGCTTGTTCGTCGAAGAGAAAAGAAGAGATGCAAACTTCAGATTTGCCTATCGTTGGACAAAGAGTGAAAATTTGTTCATACTTCAGAAGTTAAACTGGGGATCTTCCGTTCACAGTTGCATATTCGTATTACACATTCCATCTCAATACAATATTTATTATTTTGGTCATGGGGTTGATAATAACAACGATGACGATGACAATGATAATGATAATGATAATGATAATGATAATGATAATGATAATGAATAATGACAATGATAATGACCATAACCAAAATAATAGCCTTAAATTTGATGATAATGACATAGCAATAACGATGATGATAGTGATGATGATGACGACCACGATGATGATAACTGACCCATCTTCCTTTCCTTCCTGCCGTTGTTTTCCAGAGTTCTGTCACCGTCATACCTCAAGCAAAGTGGAACATACAGTACATCGAACCCAGGCTTCTTTGCAGAATGGTCAATAAAACATGCTTTCCTGCCACTTATCCAATACCTGAGAACGCATTTCAGCTGGTTGCATTTTCTCACCGGACTAAAGATAAGGTAGTTCTCATATGGCAAAACAAGCAATATGTGGTACTTGTGTTATATATTGGAAAATTTTTCTGATGTCACACTAGTAAAGCCTTTATGCGGTGAACCTGTGCTAATTTAACCACTTGCTGTATTAAATCGCGTCACTCTTAGTGATTTTGTGGCTATGAAGTCATCTGACGTAACCTCCGTTTGTTCATCCTCTAACCTCTGATTTCTTCCCTAGATGACATCAATTTTCAACGGGGCTGTCAAGGCCTTTGTGTCGTACCGCATAATCATACACTATCGACAGTCTAACAGTCTATCTAAGAAAGTTGAAGAACTATCGATTACTAGCCATCAAAAGCCGAATATTCCCGTAACGTTCCACTACTGTCCTGCCGATCCCGGCTGCCGTGTCGTCGTCGGGGAAGAGGAAGCCTTAAATTTCGTGTTCAACCGAGGGATTTTCACTGCCACGATACAACACGAGAGGCGAACTCTACTGGTAGGCAGAGTAAACTTATTCGTACAATTTCAAATAGAGTGACAAAGCAGTATGATTTTTACGTAACTAGATAACAAAATTCAGCCGACTTAGGTAGTGTCAATAGTTGATTGAGTCTTTTTGTGGGTGTTCAATTTCTTTTTGTAGTGCGAAATAGCTTGTTCTGAGTTTAGAGACACGAGAAAGTCCACTGTTACTGTATAAGCGTCAATAAACAGTTTAAGTCTTTATCAGAATACAATCGCTGTTAATTCTATGATTTTCTTTTCTAGTCGTATCTACTTCTCGTGCCTCAAAACGTCTACTCCACAAACCTTCTTGAGCTACAGTCTAACGACAAAGTTACTGAATTTTTGCAAAGTTGTGGTAAAGACCATTTCCATATAAACCCAGTTCGCGGGCGACAGTGTCGACAGGATGTGTTCTCTTTGACGATGCGTTTCATAGGAGGTCCTTTACGATGCACGTGCAACGTTTTGGGCTCAAGGTCCTCGGTCTGTGAGGAGTTTGGTGGGCAGTGCTTGTGCCGGACCAATGTGGTGGGTAGGAAGTGTGACAGATGTAAGCTTGGTCACGCTGGATTCCCACGCTGTAGACGTAAGTGGAACATTCGTTTTTCATCAAAGTTGCCTGGAACAAATTACTTACCATTTGCCACTGACAATGAATAAATTTAATACAGCTTAACAGTAAATTAATGAAATGAGAAACAAATTACAATGAATTATACATCGAATTGCAAAACTAATTATACATTCACTTAAGCAGTAAACCATGCATTAAATTGCCTAGATACAGCTTATCAATAAACCTTTACACAGCTTAGCGATAATTATCTTCCAATTTCTTTCACTTCTTGCTTTCTACTAACAGTTACTTTCTTTACTAAGAGTAACAATATTAAAAAAAAGAAAGAAAAACTAGAAAAGAGAGCATGCACAGGTAGAGGAAGCAGAAGATTTTCTACATCCACTCCTTTCTCCTCTTCCGCCCTTCATGTCCTCCTCAATGGGCAAGATGCAGAAAGACGCAGATTGGTTTTTACCGACATTCTCAACGATCTCTCTACTTTAGCATTACTCAAGATATTTTTATAACCCTTCGAAACTCTCGTTTCCCATGTTTTCACCAATGTTAAAGAGCTTCTGTTGTTTTATTTACCAAGGGTGTGGCTGCCACATGGTGGGATCAGTTTCTCCTACTTGTAGTACAAACGGACGGTGCCGCTGCAAGCCTGGATTTGGAGGATACAAGTGCGACAGATGTATATCTTCCACTTATTATGGATTCCCAAATTGCAAGCGTAAGTGGATATTTTTACTTTCGACTGTTGATTTTTGAGATTTATAGGAAACTGGGGCCTGGCAACAACATTGAAAGGCTTTATCGAAAGGATAAAGAGCGCGTTCGTTCGTTCTATGCTCCCCGTTATCCCCGCGCACTGCATTTTCATGCTTCTTTCAATGAAAATGATTAACTTACAAAAGTGACGATGAACAGAGCTAGAGGGATGGATAAGCTAAGTTGAAAATATGTTGATCCACACCATGGTACAAGCATCCAAGGGTTAAAAAGTGGACTTTTTGTTTAAAGATCTCTTCATTTTCTGGTTTGCGAGGTGAGAAAGTATAAAACTTTTGGTGATGAACTTTTTACAGCGGGTCAATGGCGAGACTAGCTTAAAGAGGCCTCAAAACAGAGAGGGAGGGGCGAGGTATTAGAGCTTTTACTGTATACTGCTACGCACATGTCTGTGATTTAAGGATATTGACGATAGGATATCGATAATAATCCTAGTTTAGGACTTTCCCATAAGAAAGTTCTCTATATGCTACCGGATATAGACAACAGACGACTCTGAGGATAACGCTGTATCTCTTATGCCATTCAGCTTGTGCTTGCAACACTCGTGGCTCATTAAGCACTTTCTGTCGCTCAAGAGATGGCCAATGTCAGTGCAGGCGAAATTTCAATGGAAAGAAATGCAACGAGTGCAGAATTGGCTATTATGATTTTCCAAGCTGTAAGAAGTGTAGCTGTGAACCGGCTGGAATCAAATTACTCCCTGGTGAAAAGAATGGATGTGGATCTGTCGATAATGTAAGTACTAGCTAGAGAAGCTCCAGACGTGATAAACATATAACACCTCCTTAACCCTTTAACTCCAAGATATAATTAGTAATTCTCTCGACAAGCTGTCATAGATTTCCTTGTAAATTAGACGTAATCAAAAAGGAGAAGGTACATGTAAATCACGGCTGAGAGTTAAAGATTTAATTAAGAAATAAATTATCCAAACAAAATGGTGATGAGAATAAACTCATTTATCATCAAGGGTGTTTTATCTTGATATCAATACAAATTCTTTCAACCCGTTTCCCAGAGAACATGTAGAAACTCGAAGGGAGATCTTGCACTGATTTTTCAAGGAAACTTGCGTTCCCCTCACAGCTAATCAGATTCGAAAGCTAAATCAATCCCGCACTTCAGACAGTTTGTTTGTTGTTACTTTAAGTTTTCATTGCATAGCTCCTTGTTATTTTAACCGTTGGTCTGATAGGCCTTTGTGATAAATTTGATTCGGTTTTGGTTTTGCAACACCCAGGGATACATCGACTGAGTGTCAATCTCTCCTTCGTTCCCTAGACTAACTGCAGGTGCAAAGATAACGTGATGGGTGACAAGTGTGACAGCTGCAAACCGTTCCACTTTAATCTTCATATAAATAACCCTTTGGGTTGTCAGTCATGTGGCTGCAACACTAATGGATCTTTGGGATTGATCAAAACGTGTCACGAGACCACTGGACAGTGCCTCTGTAAGAGTCACGTAACTGGTCGCCAATGTGACCAATGCAAAGAAGGCTATTATAGCATCGAAGGACCAAATGCATTCGGCTGTAAACGTAAGTAATTTTCTTTGTAAAGTATTTAAGTAGACTCTCTTCGTTACCTGTTTGGAAAATTCCCAATGACGTCTCGTTTGACCAAGAATGAGAAATTCTACCCACAGAATGACAACTTATTACTGAGCTACTGCAGTTTTTAAATCGTTTTCGTTTGGAAGTTTCTCTTGCCTTGGCGTCAATCAGCTGTTTTGCAATCTTTAGCGCAGATACGAAACAAAATGGAAAAGAGATTTGTCAGTCAATGTATCTAAACTTTCGGTCTTAAGGAAATCAAACGTGGCCGTCCACGTTTGTGCATTTGGAATCAGTTTCATTTATGTTTACAACCCTTTCCAAAAGGAAAAAAAGCCGCTTTTCTTCCAAATAATTCTGTTCTATTAAGTTTTGGAAATTTAGAAATACTATGCCATTTTGGCAAAGAGGAGATTCGTTAGCAGAGCGAGGTTTTGATCCTCGGACCTCTGGGTTATGCTGCGCCACTCTGCTGCTATAGGTAAGAGGTCTGGAAAGAAAAGAGTGGATCGTCATTCACGCATTACTTTTAGCTTAGCTTTAGACTCACTTATTTGCGCCTTTTGTATTAAAACGTTTAGTCTGAGAGACGCCCATTTTACTTAGAACATTTGTGTATTGAGCGTCAGCTCCATTTGTGTTTATAACCCTTTCCAAAAGAAAAAAAAGTTGAGTCCCTTCCAAATAATTCTGTTCCATTAAGTAGGGAAAGTTTAGAACTATTAAGTACCTGTGTTATTCAAAAAAAATTATTAGCAGAGCGAGGTTTTGATCCTCGGACCTCTGGGTTATGGGCCCAGCACGCTTCCACTGCGACACTCTGCTACTGATAGGTAAAACATAGGGGAAAAAAAGATTGAATCGTCATTCATTCATTAGGTTTAGCTTTGACTCACCCACTTGCTTTTTTTGTTTTGAAACGTTTAGTCCTAGAGACGTACATTTCACTTTGAATGTTTGTGTATTTAGAGTCAGGTCCATTTATATTTATAACCCTTTCCAAAAGGAGAAAAAGTTGAGTCCTTCCCAATTAATTCTGTTTTTATTAGGTATGGAAAGTTTAGAAATATTAAGTATCTATGCCATTTTGACAAAAAGGAAAGTCGTTAGCCGAGCGAGGTTTTGATCCTCGGACCTCTGGGTTATGGGCCCAGCACGCTTCCACTGCGCCACTCTACTGCTGATGGATAAAAGCCTGGCGAACACAAGATTTGTCCGCCTTTCTTGCGTCCATTTTACTTTGAATATTCGTATTTTTAGAGTCAGCTCCGTTTATATTTAAAACTCTTTCCAAAAGGAAAAAAAGCTGAGTCCCTCCCAAATAATTCTGTTCTATTAAGTGTGGAAATAATAAGTATCTGTGTTATTTTGAAGAAAAAAATTATTAGCAGAGGGAGGTTTTGATCCTCGGACCTCTGGGTTATGGGCCCAGCACGCTTCCACTGCGCCACTCTGCTGCTGATGTATAAAAGCCTGGCGAACACAAGATTTGTCCGCCTTTCTTGCGTCCATTTTACTTTGAATATTCGTATATTTAGAGTCAGCTCCGTTTATATTTAA